>NW_026511489.1:0-10000 GCF_027579735.1 Bombina bombina
AGCACAATTTTGCTCTACGCTCACTTCATGCCTATTAACGCTGGGTTTATAAAAACCTGTAATACCAGCGCTGTAGGTAAGTGAGCGGTGACAATAACATGCAAGTTAGCACCGCACCCCTCATAACGCAAAACTCGTAATCTAGCCGATAGTTTGCTATGTGGGGGGATGGCAGTTTAGGGGTTAATAGATTCTTTAGATAGTTTACAATGTGGGGGGGGTGACGGTTTAGGGGTTAATACATTCTTTAGATAGTTTGCGATGTGGGGGGATGGCGGTTTATGGGTTAACAGATTATTTAGATAGTTTGCGATGTGGGGGATGGTGGTTTAGGGGTTCTTATGCTAGTGGTTTATGGTAGGGTGTTTTTTTTTACTTTTTTTTCTCCATTGATTTATATGGGGGAACACATGCACGCGCACGTGAAAACATCGGGTTAGCACGCGAGGGAAAAAAGTTTACCTTAAACTTGTAATGCGAGCGCTACCTAAAGCACACAAAAAGTTTACTTCTAGTGGAGTTAGCGCGAGCGGGAGAGGTAAATACCCATATAGCCCAGAATTAGCAATGCATTTAGGATTATGATTGCAAATGAGCATTGCAGTTTCAAACACTTGGCTAGACAGGGGTGTTACTTTGGGTGGAAAGGGACATGTCTGGGGTGTGTCTGATGTTCTAGCACAACTCTCGTATTCTTGAGCATTTTACACCTGCAATCTCACTGCTTTATCTTATCATTTGTATGCTGGTGGTTACAACAAAAAACAAAAATAGGACACAAAATCTAGCAATTATAGTGTCTAACAATATGGTAGATGCAAATTAAAAAAGGATGATAATACTCGCCTCTGAAGATGTATCCACAGCCATCCTGCAGTTTCTTTAATAATTAAAGAGGAAAGAAAATAGGCATAATATGGCACACTTGTATAGGGGATAGTATTGTATAGAATTAACTGTGTGTGGGAGTGTTGGATTAAAACTTAATGTTTAATAAAATAAAAATAAAAATGATGGACCATGTCATACAATAGTTAAAAATGAGAAATAGCTAAGTAGAACAGTCACTGACCCCTCTAGTAATAGGTACAAGATTAACTTGTATTTAAACAGATAATCTAACAATAAAGTACACATGTAGACAGACCAGGAGTAAAGAGGCTAATACCGAAACAACAGTGTTCAGATTATACTCAGAGGAAATATAGCAATCTGTAATACCTACGGATCCCTCAGGATCTACTCAATATCCACCTGAGTAGAAAGCCCCAAATGCCACAGTCAAAGTGGTCTATCAATGAAAAATGCCAGTTAAGGCCAACAATTTAACTAATTATGGTAGAGGAGGCAGTGTGAATGCCTAACGCGCGTTTCGCAACCGCTTTATCAACTGGCCTTTTTGTCATAGATAGACCGCAAATTCACCTTGCACATCGGGGAAATAACATATACAGCGCCGTCAGATCATAAACTGCCGTAAGTTGGATAAACTGGCGATGTTCAGAAATGTGCAGAAATACACATTTCTGGAGTCGCCAGTGACTTAGGGCGGTTTATAAACTGCCGGCGCATATATTTTTTTTTACATTGCCTGTAAAAGTCTAAACCGCCTCCAAAAAAATAAACCTGACGCGTCAAAACACCTATATTCCCCCATCCCCCCACATCGCAACTACTAATATAAATGGTTAATCCCAAAACCACCATCCTCCCACAACGCAATAAACCTAATAAATGTATTAACCCCTAAACCGCCACCTCGTAAAACGCAATAAACCTAACCCCTAAACTGCCATCCCCTCACAATGCAAAGAACTAATCTAATCACTAAGCCCCCTAACCTAACACCCTCAAAGTTAACTCCAATTACATAAAATAAAAAAATACTGATAAAATGAAAATAAAAAATCCTAACATTAAAAAAAAAACTATGATTCAAATAAAATAAAAAGTCTAATATTACCAAAAATAAAAAAGTCTAAAACTACAGAAAAAAATAAACGGAATTATCAAAAAATAAAAAATGTAAACCTAATCTAACACCCCTATGAAAATAAAAAGCCCCCCAAAATAAAAACACCCCTTGATCTAACACTAAACTACCTTTTGTAGAACATTGCCCTAAAGTGATCAGCTCTTTTACCCCAAAAAATGACAAAGTCCCAGCTGACAATACAACCACCCACCCAAACCCCCAAAATAAAAACACCCCTTGATCTAACACTAAACTACCTTTTGTAGAACATTGCCATAGAGTGATCAGCTCTTTTACCCCAAAAAATGACAAAGTCTCAGCTGACAATACAACCACCCACCCAAACCCCCAAAATAAAAAAATCTAACCCTAAAAAAACCTAAGCTACCCTTTGACCCTAAAGGAGTATTTGTATGTGCATTGCCCTTAAAAGGGCAATCAGCTATTTTGCTGCCCATTAAAATAAAAAATCCCTAATCTAAAAAAAGACCCACCCAAAAAAATAAAAAACCTTAGTCTAACCCAGTAATAGGTACTCACCATTCCTGAAATCCGGCGGTGAAGGTCTTCTTCCAGGCGGCAACATCTTCATCCAGCGCGGGGACCTCTTCTATCTTCATCTGGAACGAAGGTAGCACGGAGCGTTGGTGGCTGTGGAGTTGAACAATGGCCGCGCGGACATCCAGCGTGGAGGATCCTCTTCATGCGATCACCGCCGCACACTGAAGCTTGAATGCAAGGTACCCATTTTCTACTTTGGTTACTTTGCATTCCTATTGGCTGACATTTTCAAATCAGATAATAGGATGAGAGCTACTGAAATCCTATTGGCTGATTTGAGTAGCCAATAGGATTTCAGTAGCTCTCATCCTATTGGCTGAATTGAAAATGTCAGCCAATAGGAATGCAAGGTACCCCAAATATAAAACGGGTATCTTGCATTCAAGCTTCAGTGTGCTGTGGCGATCGCATGAAGAGGATCCTCCGCACTGAATTTCTGCGCAGCCGTCATTTCTGCTCTGTGGCCACCTCCGTGCCACCTTCGCTCTGGATGAAGATAGAAGAGGTCCCTGCACTGGATGAAGATGTTGCCGCCTGGAAGAAGACCTTCACCGCCGGACTTCAGGAATGGTGAGTACCTATTTCGGGGTTAAACTTTTTATTTTTTTGGGTGGGTTTTTTTTTAGATTAGGGAACTATTTATTTTAATGGGCAGCAAAAGAGCTGATTGCGCTTTTAAGGGCAATGCCTATAAAAATGCCCCGTTAGGATCAATGGGTAGCTTAGGTTTTTTAGAGTTAGGTTTTTTTATTTTGGGAGTTTTTGTATTGTTAGGGGGGACTTTGTCATTTCTTTGGTAAAAGAGCTGATCGCTTTAGGGCAATGCCCTACAAAAGGCCCTTTTAAGGGCTATGGTTAGTTTAGTGTTAGATTAGGGGGTGTTTTTATTTTGGGGGGGGTGTATAGGGGTATTAGATTAGGTTTAAAAAATAATATTTTGGATAATTTTGTTTATTTTTTTCTGTAATTTTGGACTATTTTTATTTTTTGTAATATTAGAGTTTTTTATTTTAATTTAATCTTAGTTTTTATTTTTATGTAATGTTGAGATTTTTTTAATTTTGTAATTTTTAATTCATTTATTTGTAAGGAAATCTTTTTTTATTTTATATAATTGGTGTTAACTTAGGGGTGTTAGGTTAGGGGGCTTAGTACTTAGATTAATTATTTGCGTTGTGGAGGGATAACGGTTTTGGGGGTTAATACTTTAATTAGGTTATTTGTGTTGTGGGTGAATGGCGGATTAGGGGTTAATTACTTTATTAGGTATATTGAGTTTGTGGGGGGATGGCGAATTAGGGGTTAATAGTGTAATTAGATACTTTGCAATTTGGGGGTGGTGGATTAGGGGTTAATAGATTTTATTAGTTATTGCGGGGGGGGGGTGGCGGTTGACAAGTAGATATTGCGCATGCGTTGTTAATACTTCTAGGGAGTTACGATGCTCATATACTCAGCGCCTGCCTCTCAGCCAGATTACGAGTTTTGCGTTATGAGTGGCTCACTACTAACTTGCAAGTTATTTCCACCGCTCACCTTTAATAGCGCTGCTATTACAGGTTTGCAAAAAAATGGCGTTTGTGGGCAATATGGCAGCGTTGAGCTCCATACCGCACACAAATACCAACGCTGCTTTGAGCTGCTTTGACGTGCTCGTGCACAATTTCCCCATAGACATCAATGGGGAGAGACAGCTAAAAAAAAGCCTAACACCTGCAATGACGGAGTGTAAAGCTCCTTAACGTAGCCCCATTGATATCTATGGGGAAAGAAAATGTATGTTTAAACCTAACACCCTAACATAAACCCAGAGTCTAAACACCCTTAATCTGCCACTCCCGACATTGCCGACACCTACATTACACTTATTAACCCCTAATCTGCCACCCCCAATGTCGCTGCCACCTACATAAATTTATTAACCCCTAATCTGCCGTCCCCAATGTCGCCGTCACCTACATAAATGTATTAACCCCTAATCTGCCACCCCCAACGCCGCTACTTTACTAAAGTTATTAACCCCTAAACCTCTGGCCTCCCACATCACTAACACTAAATAAATATATCAACCCCTAAACCTAACTCTAAGTCTAACCCTAACGTAATCCTAACCCTAACACCCCTAACTTTAACATATTTAAAATAAATCTAAATAAAACCTACTATTAATAACTAAATAATTCCTATTTAAAACTAAATACTTACCTGTAAAATAAACTCTAAGCTAATAGTTATATTGTATCTATCTTAGGTTTTATTTTTATTTCACAGGTAAGTTTTTATTTATTTTAACTAGGTAGACTAGTTAGTAAATAGTTATTAACTATTTACTAGCTACCTAGTTAAAATAAAGACAAATAAAACCTAACCTGGGTTACACTAACACCTAACATTACAATAAAATTAAATAAATTTAAAAAATACATGTATCTAAATTACAAAAAAATAATAAACACTAAATTACACAAAATAAAAAAAGAAATTATCAAAAATGAAAAAAGAATTACTCCTAATCTAATAGCCCTATCAAAATAAAAAAGCCCCCCCAAAATAAAAAAAACCTAGCCTAAACTAAACTGCCAATAGCCCTTAAAAGGGCCTTTTGTGGGGCATTTACCTGTAAAAAAAAATACAAACAACCCCCCAAAAGTAAAACCCACCACCCACACAACCAACCCCCCAAATAAAATCCTATCTAAACAAACCTAAGCTCCCCATTGCCTTGAAAAGGGCATTTGGATGGGCATTGCCCTTAAAAGAGCATTTAGCTCTTTTATGTTGCCCAAAACCCTAAGCTAAAAATAAAACCCGCCCAATAAACCCTTAAAAAACCTAACACTAACCTCTGAAGATCCACTTACAGTTTTTTGAAGACCGGACATCCATCCTCATCCAGCCGGCGAAGTCCTCATCCAAGCGGCAAGCAGCAAGAAGTCCTCAACGAAGCCGGGAGAAGTCTTCATCCAAGCGGCAAGAAGTCGTCCTCCAGACGGGCAGAAGTCTTCATCCAGATGGCATCTTCTATCTTCATCCTTCCGAAGCGGAGCGGCTCCATCTTCAAGACATCCAGCGCGGAGCATCCTCTTCATACGGTCCCAGACATACACTGAAGGTTCCCTTTAAGGGACGTCATCCAAGATGGCGTCCCTTGAATTCCAATTGGCTGATAGAATTCTATCAGCCAATCGGAATTAAAGGGTAAAAATCCTATTGGAACATCCAATAGAATGCAAGCTCAATCCCATTGGCGGATTGGGTCAGCCAATAGGATTGTAGCTCATTCCTATTGGCTGATTGCATCAGCCAATAGGATTTTTTACCCTTTAATTCCGATTGGCTGATGGAATTCTATTAGCCAATCGGAATTCAAGGGATGCCATCTTGGATGACGTCCCTTAAAGGGAACCTTCAGTGTACGGCTGGGACCGTATGAAGAGGATGCTCCGCGCCGGATGTCTTGAAGATGGAGCCGCTCCGCGTGGGAAGGATGAAGATAGAAGATACCATCTGGATGAAGACTTCTGCCCGCCTGGAGGACGACTTCTTGCCGCTTGGATGAAGACTTCTCCCGGCTTCATTGAGGATTTCTTGCTGCTTAGATGAAGACTTCGCCGGCTGGATGAGGATGGATGTCCGGTCTTCAAAAACTGTAAGTGGATCTTCGGGGGTTACTGTTATGTTTTTTAAGGGTTTATTTGGTGGGTTTTATTTTTAGCTTAGGGTTTTGGGCAACGTAAATAGCTAAATGCCCTTTTAAAGGCAATGCCCATCCAAATGCCCTTTTCAGGGCAATGGGGAGCTTAGGTTTATTTAGAAAGGATTTTATTTGGGGGGTTGGTTGTGTGGGTGGTGGGTTTTACTGTTGAGGGGTTGTTTATATTTTTTGCAGTGCCCCGCAAAAGGCCCTTTTAAGGGCTATTGGCAGTTTAGTATAGGCTTTTTTTTTATTTTGGGGGGCTTTTTTATTTTGATAGGGCTATTAGATTAGGAGTAATTCGTTTTTATTTTTTATAATTTCTTTTTTATTTTGTGTAATTTAGTGTTTATTATTTTTTGTAATTTAGATAAATGTCGGCTAGATTACGAGTTTGGCGTTAGCCTTAAAAAGCAGCGTTAATAGGTGCCTTGCAGGTACAGGTGTACCACTCACTTTTTTGGCCAGACTCGGAAATACCGCAAATCCACTTACGTCAATTGCGTATCCTATATTTTCAATGGGACTTGCATAGCGCCGGTATTACGAGTCTGACCAAAAGTGAGCGGTAGACCCTCTCCTGTCAAGCCTGGTACCGCATTTAAAAGTCAGTAGTTAAGAGTTTTACACTACTATGCCATAGCATAAAGCTCTTAACTAAAGTGCTAAAAAGTACACTAACACCCATAAACTGCCTATTGACCCCTAAACCGAGGCCCCCCCACATCGCAAACACTAAAATAATTTTTTTAACCCCTAATCTGCCGAACCGGACATTGCTGCCACTATAATAAATATATTAACCCCTAAACCGCCACACTCCTGCATCGCAAACATTAGTTAAATATTATTAACCCCTAATCTGCCGGCCCTAACATCGTCGCCACCTACCTACATTTATTAACCCCTAATCTGCCGCCCCCAATGTCGCCGCCACTATAATAAAGTTATTAACCCCTAAACCTAAGTCTAACTCTAACCCTAACACCCCCTAACTTAAATATAATTAAAATAAATATAAATATTATAAAATTACTACAATTAACTAAATTATTCCTATTTAAAACTAAATACTTACCTATAAAATAAGCCCTAAGATAGCTACAATATAACTAATAGTTACATTGTATCTATCTTAGGGTTTATTTTTATTTTACAGGCAACTTTGTATTTATTTTAACTAGGTACAATAGTTATTAAATACTTATTAACTATTTAATAACTACCTAGTTAAAATAAAGACAAATGTACTTGTAAAATAAAACCTAACCTAAGTTACAATTACACCTAACACTACACTATAAATAAATAAATTAAATAAATTAAATACAATTAAATAAAATTATCGAAAGTACAAAAAACCCCACTAAATTACAGAAAATAATAAAATAATTACAAGATTTTTAAAATAATTACACCTAATCTAATCCCCCTAACAAAATAAAAAGCCCCCCCCAAAATAAAAAAGCCCTACCCTACACTAAATTACAAATAGCCCTTAAAAGGGCCTTTTGCGGGGCATTGCCCCAAAGTAATCAGCTCTTTTACCTGTAAATAAAGTACAAATCCCCCCCCAACATTAAAACCCACCACCCACACAACCAACCCTACTCTAAAACCCACCCAATCCCCCCTTAAAAAAAACTAACACTAACCCCTTGAAGATCACCCTACCGTGAGACATCTTCACCCAACCGGGCCGAAGTCCTCAATGAAGCCGGGAGAAGTCTTCATCCAACCGGGCAGAAGTGGTCCTCCAGACAGGCAGAAGTCTTCATTCAGACAGCATCTTCTATCTTCATCAATCCGGAGTGGAGCGGGTCCATCTTCAAGACATCCGACGCGGAGCATCCTTCTCGGCCAACGACTAACCGACAAATGAAGGTTCCTTTAAGTGACGTCATCCAAGATGGCGTACCTTCAATTCCGAATGGCTGATAGAACTCTATCAGCCAATCGGAATTAAGGTAGGAAAAATCTGATTGGCTGATGCAATCAGCCAATAGGATTGAAGTTCAATCCTATTGGCTGATTGGAACAGCCAATAGAATGCCAGCTCAATCCTATTGGCTGATTGGATCAGCCAATAGGATTGAACTTCAATCCTATTAGCTGATTGCATCAGCCAATAGGATTTTTACTACCTTAATTCCGATTGGCTGATAGAATTCTAGCAGCCAATCGTAATTGAAGGGACACCATCTTGGATGATGTCACTTAAAGGAACCTTCATTCGTCGGGTAGTTGTCGGCCGAGAAGGATGCTCCGCGTCTGATGTCTTGAAGATGGACCCGCTCCGCGCCGGATGGATGAAGATAGAAGATGCTGTCTGGATGAAGACTTCTGCCCGGTTGGATGAAGACTTCTCCCGGCTTCGTTGAGGGCTATTTGTAATTCAGTGTAGGGTAGGTCTTTCTTTATTTTGGGGGGGCTTTTTTTATTTTGTTAAGGGGATTAGATTAGGTGTAATTAGTTTAAAAATCTTGTAATTATTTTATTATTTTCTGTAATTTAGTGGGGGGGTACTTTAGATAATTTTATTTAATTGAAATTAATTGTATTTAATTTATTTAATTTATTTAATTATAGTGTAGTGTTCGGTGTAATTGTAACTTAGGTTAGGTTTTATTTTACAGGTAAATTTGTCTTTATTTTAACTAGGTAGTTATTAAATAGTTAATAAATATTTAATAACTATTGTACCTAGTTAAAATAAATACAAAGTTGCCTGTAAAATAAAAATAAACCCTAAGATAGATACAATGTTACTATTAGTTTTATAGGTAAGTATTTAGTTATAAATAGGAATAATTTAGTTAATTGTAGTAATTTTATTTATATTTATTTTAATTATATTTAAGTTAGGGGTTGTTAGGGTTAGACTTAGATGTAGGGGTTAATAACTTTATTATAGTGGTGGCGACGTTGTGGGCGGCAGATTAGGGGTTAATAAATGTAGTTAGGTTGCGGCAACATTGGGGGCGGCAGATTAGGGGTTAATAAATATAATGTAGGGTTCAGCGATGTTGGGGGCAGCAGATTAGGGGTTCATAAATATAATGTAGGTGGCGGCGGTGACCGGAGCGGCAGATTAGGGGTTAATAATATAATGCAGGTGTCGGCGATGTCGAGGACGGCAGATTAGGGGTTAATAAGTGTAAGATTAGGGGTGTTTAGACTAGGGGTTCATGTTAGGGTGTTAGGTGTAGACATAAATGTATTTTCCCCATAGGAATCAATGGGGCTGCGTTAGGAGCTTTACGCTGCTTTTTTCCAGGTGTTAGGTTTTTTCAGCCGGCTCTCCCCCATTGATTCCTATGGGGAAATCGTGCACAAGCACGTTTTACCAGCTCACCGCTAACGTAAGCAGCGCTGGTATCGAGATGAGATGTGGAGCAAATTTTTGCTCTTCGCTCACTTTTTTTGCGGCTAATGCCGGGTTTGTAAAAACCCGTAATACCAGCGCTGTCTGTAAGTGAGCGGTGAGCATAAACTGCTCGTTAGCACCGCACCTCTGTTAATGCAAAACTCGTAATCTAGGTGTGTATTTTTTTAATTTAATTTATTTAATTTTATTGTAATGTTAGATGTTAGTGTAACTCAGGTTAGGTTTTATTTTACAGGTAAATTTGTCTTTAATTTAACTAGGTAGCTAGTAAATAGTTAATAACTATTTACTAACTAGTCTACCTAGTTAAAATAAATACAAACTTTGCTGTGAAATAAAAATAAAACCTAAGATAGCTACAATGTAACTATTAGTTATATTG
>NW_026511489.1:22806-245306 GCF_027579735.1 Bombina bombina
AATTAAATTAAGCTACCAATTAAATAAACTAAATTACATATTAAAAAATTCTAACCCTACTCAAATGATTTAAATCTACTATTAAACCTTATTAAAAATTACTAAATTATAAAAAACCCCGCTAAATTACAAAAAATAAAAAACACTAAATTACGAAAAAAAAAGAAAACACATTAAATAAATAAAAAAGAATTACACCTAATCTAATAGCCCTATCAAATAAAAAAGCCCCCCCCCAAATAAAAAAACCTAACCTACAATAAACTACCAATGTGGGGAATTGCCCCAAAGAAATCAGCTCTTTTACCTTTAAAAAAAAATACAAACACCCCCAACAGTAAAACCCACCACCCAACCAACCAACCCCCCAAATA
This sequence comes from Bombina bombina, assembly GCF_027579735.1. Taxonomy (NCBI): domain Eukaryota; kingdom Metazoa; phylum Chordata; class Amphibia; order Anura; family Bombinatoridae; genus Bombina; species Bombina bombina. The sequence continues at coordinate 23,181 of NW_026511489.1, forward strand.
AAAAACCTATCTAAAATAACCTAAGCTCCCCATTGCCCTGAAAAAGGCATTTGTATGGGCATTGCCCTTAAAAGGATCCATCCAGTCGGCATTGAGCCGGATGAGAGCTCAATCCTATTGACTGATTGGAACAGCCAATAGTATGAGAGCTGCTCAAATCCTATTGGCTGATTGGAACAGCCGATAGGATTTTAGCAGCTCTAATCCTATTGGCTGATTTAAATCTTTCAGCCAATAGGAATGCAAGGGACGCAATCTTGGATGACGTCACTTGCATTGAAGTTCCAGTTTACGGCGGCGACCCTATGAAGAGGAGGAATGATCTTAAAGTGGCAGTAACCAATAATATGAACTTATACAAGGTATTAATAGGTGTATAGCATTTATTGGCCAGCTACTTCACTGTAGTGAAACGTGTAACAACACATATAAAAGATCTATTCCCCTATTCTGATCTTACAATCTCTTTTTTGATTTAATACAACCCAGCAAATATCATCCATTGAATAATGATACATTCAATATTTTGGAGAAGCGAAGTTTATTGGGGATAAGGAAGACCAAGCAATAAAGTTGTTGTTCCAGACAAGCCAGATAAAAGGCTAAGGCAATAATACAATAACATATTGCAATCAGAATCATATACGGCTAGATTTAGAGTTTTGTCGGTAACGACCCGCGTAGCTAACGCTGGCTTTTTTCTGGCCGCACCTTTAAAATAACTCTGGTATTGAGAGTCCACAGAATGGCTGCGTTAGGCTCCAAAAAAGGAGCGTAGAGCATATTTAACGCAACTTCAACTCTCGATACCAGAGTTGCTTACGGACACGGCCAGCCTCAAAAACGTGCTCGTGCACGATTCCCCCATAGGAAACAATGGGGCTGTTTGAGCTGAAAAAAAACCTAACACCTGCAAAAAAGCCGCGTTCAGCTCCTAACGCAGCCCCATTGTTTGCTATGGGGAAACACTTCCTACGTCTGCACCTAACACTCTAACATGTACCCCGAGTCTAAACACCCCTAACCTTACACTTATTAACCCCTATTCTGCCGCCCCCGCTATCGCTGACCTCTGCATATTATTATTAACCCCTAATCTGCCGCTCCGTAAACCGCCGCTACTTACATTATCCCTATGTACCCCTAATCTGCTGTCCCTAACACCGCCGACCCCTATATTATATTTATTAACCCCTAATCTGCCGCCCACAACGTCGCCTCCACCTGCCTACACTTATTAACCCCTAATCCGCCTCACTAACCCTATAATAAATAGTATTAACCCCTAATCTGCCCTCCCTAACATCGCCGACACCTAACTTCAAACATTAACCCCTAATCTGCCGACTGGAGCTCACCGCTATTCTAATAAATGTATTAACCCCTAAAGCTAAGTCTAACCCTAACACTAACACCCCCTAAGTTAAATATAATTTAAATCTAACGAAATTAATTAACTCTTATTAAATAAATTATTCCTATTTAAAGCTAAATACTTACCTGTAAAATAAATCCTAATATAGCTACAATATAAATTATAATTATATTATAGCTATTTTAAGATTAATATTTATTTTACAGGTAACTTTGTATTTATTTTAACCAGGTACAATAGCTATTAAATAGTTAAGAACTATTTAATAGCTAAAATAGTTAAAATAATTACAAAATTGCCTGTAAAATAAATCCTAACCTAAGTTACAATTAAACCTAACACTACACTATCAATAAATTAATTAAATACAATACCTACAATTACCTACAATTAAACCTAACACTACACTATCAATAAATTAATTAAATACTATACCTACAAATAACTACAATGAAATAAACTAACTAAAGTACAAAAAATTTAAAAAAACTAAGTTACAAAAAATAAAAAAATATTTACAAACATAAGAAAAATATTACAACAATTTTAAACTAATTACACCTACTCTAAGCCCCCTAATAAAATAACAAAGCCCCCAAAATAAAAAATGCCCTACCCTATTCTAAATTACAAAAGTTCAAAGCTCTTTTACCTTACCAGCCCTGAACAGGGCCCTTTGCGGGGCATGCCCCAAAGAATTCAGCTCTTTTGCCTGTAAAAAAAAAACATACACTACCCCCCCCCCCAACATTACAACTCACCACCCACATACCCCTAATCTAACCCAAACCCCCCTTAAATAAACCTAACACTAAGCCCCTGAAGATCTTCCTACCTTATCTTCACCTCACCGGGTATCACCGATCGGTCCTGGCTCCAAAATCTTCATCTAAGCCCAAGCGGGGGCTAGACATCCATCATCCGACGGCTGAAGAAGTCCAGAAGAGGCTCCAAAGTCTTCATCCTATCCGGGAAGAAGAGTAGATCCGGACCGGCAACCATCATCTTCCAAGCGGCATCTTCTATCTTCATCCGATGAGGACCGGCTCCATCTTGAAGACCTCCACCGCGGACCCATCTTCTTCCGACGACGACTTCCCGACGAATGACGGCGTCCCTCGAATTCCGATTGGCTGATAGGATTCTATCAGCCAATCGGAATTAAGGTAGGAAAATTCTGATTGGCTGATGGAATCAGCCAATCAGAATCAAGTTCAATCCGATTGGCTGATCCGATCAGCCAATCAGATTGAGCTTGCATTCTATTGGCTGATCGGAACAGCCAATAGAATGCGAGCTCAATCTGACCCAGCTCAGCTGCGAGCTCAATCTGACCCAGCTCAGTAAAACCCACCACCCAACCAACCAACCAACCCCCCCTCAAATAAAAAAAACTATCTTAAATAACCTAAGCTCCCCATTGCCCTGAAAAGGGTTTGTATGGGCATTGCCTTTAAAAGGGCATTTAGCTCTTTTACATGCCCAGACCCTAATCTAAAAATAAAACCCACCCAAAAAAACCCTTAAATAAACCTAACACTAACCCCCGACGATCCACTTACAGTTATTGAAGTCCCGCTTGAAGGATCCATCCAGCCGGCAAGAAGTCTTCATCCATGCAGCCTCTTCTATCTTCATCCAGCCGGCGAAGTCCTCATTCAGTTGGCAAGAAGTCTTCATCCAGACGGCATCTTCTATCTTCATCCATCCGGCGCGGAGCAGGTCAATCCTGAAAACTGCAAACCGTTCCCCCAACTGAAGTCTTTCCCATACTCTTCAGTTATGCGTGAGAACAGCAATGGACCTTAGTTACAAACCGCTAAGATCATCAACCTCCAGGCAGATTCTTCTTCTAATTTCTGTCTGGGAGTAAAACAGTACGACGCCGGTACCGTTTAAAAATAACAAACTCTTGATTGAAGGTAAAAAACTACACTAAGTCACCACATATCTCTTGATACTTCCTATCTTGTCGAGAGTTGCAAGAGAATGACTTGGAGTGGCAGTTAGGGGAGGAGCTATATAGACAGCTCTGCTGTGGGTGTCCTCTTGCAACTTCCTGTTGGGAAGGAGAATATCCCACAAGTAATGGATGAACCCGTGGACTGGATACACCTTACAAGAGAAATATACTTTTTACACTGTAATTATATTGTATTTAAGCTTCTGCAGACTGTCTCCTTATCTCAGATTGTTTGACAGACTTGCATTTCAGACAATTAGTGCTGACTCTTAAATAACTCCTTGTGCATGAGCCCAATGCTGTTTATATGAAGCACATGAACTAACGCCCTCTAGCTGTAAAAACTGTCAAATGCATTTAGATAAGAGGCGGCCTTTAAGGGCTTAGAAATTAGCATATAAACCTACGTAGGTTTAGCTTTCAACTAAGAATACCAAAAAAACAAAACAAAATTGATGATAAAAGTAAATTAACAAGTTGTTTAAAATTGCATGCCCTATCCGAATCATAAAAGTTTAATTTGGAATTTACTATCCCTTTAAATAGTATTGCTTGCAGGCTAGTCTTTTTTCTAGATCAGCTGCTTCTTCTTGGATTTTCAGAGATCAGGATTATATTGAATAAAAATGCCTGTCTCTATCCACCTATAGTATCTAGTTCTGCCTGTCTCTCACCATCTCTAGTATGTAGTTCTGCATGTCTCTATCAACCTCTAGTATCTAGTTCTGCCCATCTCTCACCACCTCTAGTATCTAGTTCTGCCCGTCTCTCACCATCTCTAGAATCTAGTTCTGCCTGTCTCTCACCATCTCCAGTATCTAGTTCTGCTTGTCTCTATCCACCTCTAGTATCTAGTTCTGCCCTTTTCTCTCCATCTATAGTATCTATTTCTGCATGTCTCTATCCATCTCTTGTATCTAGTTCTGCCTGTCTCTCGAGCTTGTATCTAGTGCTGTCTTTCTCTCACCATCTCTAGTATCTAGTTCTGCCTGTCTCTCACCATCTCTCTAGTATCTAGTTCTGCCCATCTCTCTCCATCTCTTGTATCTAGTTCTGCCTGTCTTTCACCATCTCTAGTATCTAGTTCTGCCTGTCTCTCAACATCACTAGTATCTAGTTCTGCCTGTCTCTTTCCATCTCTTGTATCTTGTTCTGCCTGTCTCTCAGCATCTCTAGTATCTAGTTCTGCCCGTCCCTCACCATCTCTCTAGTATCTACTTCTGCCTCTCTCTCTACATCTCTAGTATTTAGTTCTGCCCATCTCTCTCCATCTCTTGTATCTAGTTCTGCCTGTCTTTCACCATCTCTAGTATCTAGTTCTGCCTGTCTCTCACCATCTCTAGTATCTAGTTCTGCCTGTCTCTCAACATCACTAGTATCTAGATCTGCCTGTCTCTTTCCATCTCTTGTATCTTGTTCTGCCTGTCTCTCAACATCTCTAGTATCTAGTTCTGCCCGTCTCTCACCATCTCTCTAGTATCTACTTCTGCCTGTCTCTCTACATCTCTAGTATCTAGTTCTGCCCGTCTCTCTCCATCTCTTGTAAATAGTTCTGTCTGTCTCTCCCCATCTCTAGTATCTAGTTCTGCCTGTCTTTCTCCATCTCTTATATCTAAATCTACCTGTCTCTCACCATCTCTATTACCTATTTCTGCCTGTCTTTCACCATCTCTAGTATCTAGTTCTGCCTGTCTCTCAACATATCTAGTATACAGTTCTGTCCGTCTCTCTCTACATCTCTTGTTTCTAGTTCTGCCTGTCTCTTTCCATCTCTAGTATCCAGTTCTGCCTGTCTCTCACCATCTCTAGTATCTAGTTCTGCCTGTCTCTCACCATCTCTAGTATCTAGTTCTGCCCGTCTCTCTCCATCTCTTGTAAATAGTTCTGCCTGTCTCTCCCCATCTCTAGTATCTAGTTCTGCCTGTCTTTCTCCATCTCTTATATCTAAATCTACCTGTCTCTCACCATCTCTATTACCTATTTCTGCCTGTCTTTCACCATCTCTAGTATCTAGTTCTGCTTATCTATCAACATATCTAGTATACAGTTCTGCCTGTCTCTCTCCATCTCTGGTGTCTAGTTCTGCCTGTCTCTCTCCATCACTAGTATCTAGTTCTACCAGTCTCTCACCATCTCTAGTATCTAGTTCTGCCTGTCTCTCACCATCTCTAGTATCTAGTTCTGCCTGTCTCTCACAATCTCTAGTATATAGTTCTACCTTGCTCTCACCATCTCTAGTATCTAATTCTGCCTGCCTCTCTCCATCACTAGTATCTAGTTCTGCCTGTCTCTCACCATCTCTAGTATCTAGTTCTGCCTGTCTCTCCCCATCTCTAGTATCTAGTTCTGCCTGTCTCTCCCCATTCCTAGTATCTAGTTCTGCCTGTCTCTTTCAATCTCTGGTATCTAGTTCTACCTGTCTCTCACCATCTCTAGTATCTAGTTCTGCCTGTCTTTCTCCATCTCCAGTATCTAGTTCTGCCTGTCTTTCACCATCTCTAGTATCTAGTTCTGCCTGTCTCTCAACATCACTAGTATCTAGTTCTGCCTGTCTCTTTCCATATCTTGTATCTTGTTCTGCCTGTCTCTCAGCATCTCTAGTATCTTGTTCTGCCCGTCTCTCACCATCTCTCTAGTATCTATTTCTGCCTGTCTCTCTACATCTCTAGTATCTAGTTCTGCCCGTCTCTCTCCATCTCTTGTAAATAGTTCTGCCTGTCTTTCTCCATCTCTTATATCTAGTTCTACCTGTCTCTCACCATCTCTATTACCTATTTCTGCCTGTCTTTCACCATCTCTAGTATTTAGTTCTGCCTGTCTCTCAACATATCTAGTATCCAGTTCTGCCCATCTCTCTACATCTTATGTTTCTAGTTCTGCCTGTCTCTTTCTATCTCTTGTATCTTGTTCTGCCTGTCTCTCACCATCTCTAGTATCTAGTTCTTCCTGTCTCTCTTCATCTCTGGTGTCTAGTTCTGCCTGTCTCTCACCATCTCTAGTATCTAGTTCTGCCTGTATCTCACCATATCTTGTATCTAGTTCTGCCTATCTCTCACCATCTCTAGTATATAGTTCTGCCCGTCTCTCACCATCTTTAGTATCTAGTTCTGCCTGTCTCTCACCATATTTAGTATCTAGTTCTGCCTGTCTTTCATCATCTCTAGTATATAGTTCTGCCTGTCTCTCTCCATCACTAGTATCTAGTTCTACCAGTGTCTCACCATCTCTAGTATCTAGTTCTGCCTGTCTCTCATCATCTCTAGTATCTAGTTCTGCCTGTCTCTCACAATCTCTAGTATATAGTTCTGCCTGTCTCTCCCCATCTCTAGTATCTAGTTCTGCCTGCCTCTCTCCATCACCAGTATCTAGTTCTACCTGTCTCTCACCATCTCTAGTATCTAGTTCTGCCTGTCTCTCACCATTCCTAGTATCTAGTTCTGCCTGTCTCTTTCAATCTCTGGTATCTAGTTCTGCCTGTCTCTCAACATCACTAGTATCTAGTTCTGCCTGTCTCTTTCCATCTTTTGTATCTTGTTCTGCCTGTCTCTCAGCATATCTAGTATCTAGTTCTGCCCTTCTCTAACCATCTCTCTAGTATCTACTTCTGCCTGTCTCTCTACATCTCTAGTATCTAGTTCTGCCCGTCTCTCTCCATCTCTTGTAAATAGTTCTGCCTGTCTCTCCCCATCTCTAGTATCTAGTTCTGCCTGTCTTTCTCCATCTCTTATATCTAGTTCTACCTGTCTCTCACCATCTCTATTACCTATTTTTGCTTGTCTTTCACCATCTCTAGTATCTAGTTCTGCCTGTCTCTCAACATATCTAGTATCCAGTTCTGCCCATCTCTCTACATCTCTTATTTCTAGTTCTGCCCGTCTCTCTTCATCTCTTCTAAATAGTTCTGCCTGTCTCTCACCATCTCTATTACCTATTTCTGCCTGTCTTTCACCATCTCTAGTATTTAGTTCTGCCTGTCTCTCAACATATCTAGTATCCAGTTCTGCCCGTCTCTCTACATCTTATGTTTCTAGTTCTGCCTGTCTCTTTCTATCTCTTGTATCTTGTTCTGCCTGTCTCTCACCATCTCTAGTATCTAGTTCTTCCTGTCTCTCTTCATCTCTGGTGTCTAGTTCTGCCTGTCTCTCACCATCTCTAGTATCTATTTCTGCCTGTATCTCACCATATCTTGTATCTAGTTCTGCCTATCTCTCACCATCTCTAGTATATAGTTCTGCCCGTCTCTCACCATCTTTAGTATCTAGTTCTGCCTGTCTCTCACCATATTTAGTATCTAGTTCTGCCTGTCTTTCATCATCTCTAATATATAGTTCTGCCTGTCTCTCTCCATCACTAGTATCTAGTTCTACCAGTCTCTCACCATCTCTAGTATCTAGTTCTGCCTGTCTCTCATCATCTCTAGAATCTAGTTCTGCCTGTCTCTCACAATCTCTAGCATATAGTTCTGTCTGTCTCTCCCCATCTCTAGTATCTAGTTCTGCCTGCCTCTCTCCATCACTAGTATCTAGTTCTACCTGTCGCTCACCATCTCTAGTATCTAGTTCTGCCCGTCTCTCACCATTCCTAGTATCTAGTTCTGCCTGTCTCTTTCAATCTCTGGTATCTAGTGCTGCCTGTCTCTCAACATCACTAGTATCTAGTTCTGCCTGTCTCTTTCCATCTTTTGTATCTTGTTCTGCCTGTCTCTCAGCATATCTAGTATCTAGTTCTGCCCTTCTCTAACCATCTCTCTAGTATCTACTTCTGCCTGTCTCTCTACATCTCTAGTATCTAGTTCTACCCGTCTCTCTCCATCTCTTGTAAATAGTTCTGCCTGTCTCTCCCCATCTCTAGTATCTAGTTCTGCCTGTCTTTCTCCATCTCTTATATCTAGTTCTACCTGTCTCTCACCATCTCTATTACCTATTTTTGCTTGTCTTTCACCATCTCTAGTATCTAGTTCTGCCTGTCTCTCAACATATCTAGTATCCAGTTCTGCCCGTCTCTCTACAGCTCTTATTTCTAGTTCTGCCTGTCTCTCACCATATCTTGTATCTAGTTCTGCCTATCTCTCACCATCTCTAGCATATAGTTCTGCCCATCTCTCACCATCTCTAGTATCTAGTTCTGCCTGTCTCTCACCATATTTAGTATCTAGTTCTGCCTGTCTTTCATCATCTCTAGTATATAGTTCTCCCTGTCTCTCTCCATCACTAGTATCTAGTTCTACCAGTCTCTCACCATCTCTAGTATCTAGTTCTGCCTGTCTCTCACAATCTCTAGTATATAGTTCTGCCTGTCTCTCACCATCTCTAGTATCTAGTTCTGCCTGTCTCTCACAATCTCTAGTATATAGTTCTGCCTGTCTCTCACCATCTCTAGTATCTAGTTCTGCCCGTCTCTCACCATCTCTAGTATCTAATTCTGCCCGTCTCTCACCATCTCTAGTATCTAGTTCTGCCTATCTTTCACCATCCCTAGTATCTAGTTCTCCCCGTCTCTCACCATCTCTAGTATCTAGTTCTGCCTATCTTTCACCATCTCTAGTTTCTAGTTCTGCCTGTCTTTCATCTCTAGTATATAGTTCTGCCTGTCTCTCTCCATCACTAGTATCTAGTTCTACCAGTCTCTCACCATCTCTAGTATCTAGTTAGTTCTGCATGTCTCTCACCATCTCTAGTATCTAGTTCTGCCTGTCTTTCTCCATCTCTAGTATGTAGTTCTGCCTGTCTCTCACCATCTCTATTACCTATTTCAGCCTGTCTCTAAACATCTCTAGTATCTAGTTCTGCCCGTCTCTCACCATCTGTAGTATCTAGTTCTGCCTATCTTTCACCATCTCTAGTATCTAGTTCTGCCTGTCTCTCATCATCTCTAGTATCTAGTTCTGCCTGTCTCTCACAATCTCTTGTAAATAGTTCTGCCTGTCTCTCCCCATCTCTAGTATCTAGTTCTGCCTGTCTTTCTCCATCTCTTATATCTAGTTCTACCTGTCTCTCACCATCTCTATTACCTATTTTTGCTTGTCTTTCACCATCTCTAGTATCTAGTTCTGCCTGTCTCTCAACATATCTAGTATCCAGTTCTGCCCGTCTCTCTACAGCTCTTATTTCTAGTTCTGCCTGTCTCTCACCATATCTTGTATCTAGTTCTGCCTATCTCTCACCATCTCTAGCATATAGTTCTGCCCATCTCTCACCATCTCTAGTATCTAGTTCTGCCTGTCTCTCACCATATTTAGTATCTAGTTCTGCCTGTCTTTCATCATCTCTAGTATATAGTTCTCCCTGTCTCTCTCCATCACTAGTATCTAGTTCTACCAGTCTCTCACCATCTCTAGTATCTAGTTCTGCCTGTCTCTCACCATCACTAGTATCTAGTTCTACCAGTCTCTCACCATCTCTAGTATCTAGTTAGTTCTGCATGTCTCTCACCATCTCTAGTATCTAGTTCTGCCTGTCTTTCTCCATCTCTAGTATGTAGTTCTGCCTGTCTCTCACCATCTCTATTACCTATTTCAGCCTGTCTCTAAACATCTCTAGTATCTAGTTCTGCCCGTCTCTCACCATCTGTAGTATCTAGTTCTGCCTATCTTTCACCATCTCTAGTATCTAGTTCTGCCTGTCTTTCATCATCTCTAGTATATAGTTCTGCCTGTCTCTCTCCATCACTAGTATCTCGTTCTACCAGTCTCTCACCATCTCTAGTATGTAGTTCTGGCTGTCTCTCACCATCTCTTGTATCTAGTTCTGCCTGTCTTTAACCATCTCTAGTATCTAGTTCTGCTCATTTCTCACCATCTCTAGTATCGAGTTCTGCTTGTCTCTCACCATATTTAGTATCTAGTTCTGCCTGTCTTTCATCTTCTCTAGTATATAGTTCTGCGTGTCTCTCTCCATCACTAGTATCTAGTTATACCAGTCTCTCACCATCTCTAGTATCTAGTTCTGCCGGTCTCTCACCATCTCTAGTATCTAGTTCTGCCTGTCTTTCTCCATCTCCAGTATCTAGTCCTCCTTGTCTCTCACCATCTCTATTACCTATTTCAGCCTGTCTCTCACCATCTCTAGTATCTAGTTCAGCCTTTCTCTCACCATCTCTAGTACCTAGGTCTGCCTGTCTCTCACTATCTCTAGTTTCTAGTTCTGTCTGTCTTTCATCATCTCTAGTATCTAGTTCTGCCTGTCTCTCTCCATCTCTAGTATCTAGTTCTACCCGTCTCTCTCCATCTCTTGTATCTAGTTCTGCCTGTCTCTCACAATCTCTAGTATATAGTTCTGCCTGTCTCTCACCATCTCTAGTATCTAGTTCTGCCTGTCTCTCACAATCTCTAGTATATAGTTCTGCCTGTCTCTCACCATCTCTAGTATCTAGTTCTGCCCGTCTCTCACCATCTCTAGTATCTAATTCTGCCCGTCTCTCACCATCTATAGTATCTAGTTCTGCCTATCTTTCACCATCTCTAGTATCTAGTTCTGCCCGTCTCTCACCATCTCTAGTATCTAGTTCTGCCTATCTTTCACCATCTCTAGTGTCTAGTTCTACCAGTCTCTCATCATCTCTAGTATCTACTTCTGCCTGTCTCTCACCATCTCTAGTATCTAGTTCTGCCTGTCTTTCTCCATCTCTAGTATCTAGTTCTGCCTGTCTCTCACCATCTCTCTAGTATCTAGTTCTGCCCATCTCTCTCCATCTCTTGTATCTAGTTCTGCCTGTCTTTCACCATCTCTAGTATCTAGTTCTGCCTGTCTCTTAACATCACTAGTATCTAGTTCTGCCTGTCTCTTTCCATCTCTTGTATCTTGTTCCGCCTGTCTCTCAGCATCTCTAGTATCTAGTTCTGCCGGTCCTTCACCATCTCTCTAGTATCTACTTCTGCCTCTCTCTCTCTACATATCTAGTATTTAGTTATGCCCATCTCTCTCCATCTCTTGTATCTAGTTCTGCCCGTCTCTCACCATCTCTAGTACCTAGTTCTGCCTATCTTTCACCATCTCTAGTATCTAGTTCTGCCTGTCTTTCATCATCTCTAGTATATAGTTCTGCCTGTCTCTCTCCATCACTAGTATCTCGTTCTACCAGTCTCTCACCATCTCTAGTATGTAGTTCTGGCTGTCTCTCACCATCTCTTGTATCTAGTTCTGCCTGTCTCTCACCATCTCTAGTATCTAGTTCTGCTCATCTCTCACCATCTCTAGTATCGAGTTCTGCTTGTCTCTCACCATATTTAGTATCTAGTTCTGCCTGTCTTTCATCTTCTCTAGTATATAGTTCTGCGTGTCTCTCTCCATCACTAGTATCTAGTTATACCAGTCTCTCACTATCTCTAGTATCTAGTTCTGCCGGTCTCTCACCATCTCTAGTATCTAGTTCTGCCTGTCTTTCTCCATCTCCAGTATCTAGTCCTCCTTGTCTCTCACCATCTCTATTACCTATTTCAGCCTGTCTCTCACCATCTCTAGTATCTAGTTCAGCCTTTCTCTCACCATCTCTAGTACCTAGTTCTGCCTGTCTCTCACTAACTCTAGTTTCTAGTTCTGTCTGTCTTTCATCATCTCTAGTATCTAGTTCTGCCTGTCTCTCTCCATCTCTAGTATCTAGTTCTGCCCGTCTCTCTCCATCTCTTGTATCTAGTTCTGCCTGTCTCTCACAATATCTAGTATATATTTCTGCCTGTCTCTCACCATCTCTAGTATCTAGTTCTGCCTGTCTCTCACAATCTCTAGTATATAGTTCTGCCTGTCTCTCACCATCTCTAGTATCTAGTTCTGCCCGTCTCTCACCATCTCTAGTATGTAATTCTGCCCGTCTCTCACCATCTATAGTATCTAGTTCTGCCTATCTTTCACCATCTCTAGTAACTAGTTCTGCCCGTCTCTCACCATCTCTAGTATCTAGTTCTGCCTATCTTTCACCATCTCTAGTATCTAGTTCTGCCCGTCTCTCACCATCTCTAGTATCTAGTTCTGCCTATCTTTCACCGTCTTTAGTATATAGTTCTGCCTGTCTCTCTCCATCACTAGTATCTAGTTCTACCAGTCTCTCACCATCTCTAGTATCTAGTTCTGCCTGTCTCTCACCATCTCTAGTATCTAGTTCTGCCTGTCTTTCTCCATCTCTAGTATCTAGTTCTGCCTGTCTCTCACCATCTCTCTAGTATCTAGTTCTGCCCATCTCTCTCCATCTCTTGTATCTAGTTCTGCCTGTCTTTCACCATCTCTAGTATCTAGTTCTGCCTGTCTCTTTCCATCTCTTGTATCTTGTTCCGCCTGTCTCTCAGCATCTCTAGTATCTAATTCTGCCCGTCCTTCACCATCTCTCTAGTATCTACTTCTGCCTCTCTCTCTCTACATATCTAGTATTTAGTTCTGCCCATCTCTCTCCATCTCTTGTATCTAGTTCTGCCTGTCTTTCACCATCTCTAGTATCTAGTTCTGCCTGTCTCTCACCATCTCTAGTATCTAGTTCTGCCTGTCTCTCAACATCACTAGTATCTAGTTCTGCCTGTCTCTTTCAATCTCTTGTATCTTGTTCTGCCTGTCTCTCAATATCTCTAGTATCTAGTTCTGCCCGTCTCTCACCATCTCTCTAGTATCTACTTCTTCCTGTCTCTCTACATCTCTAGTATCTAGTTCTGCCAGTCTCTCATCATTTCTAGTATCTAGTTCTGCCTGTCTCTCACAATCTCTAGTATATAGTTCTGCCTGTCTTTACCCATCACTAGTATCTAGTTCTACCTGTCTCTCACCATTCCTAGTATCTAGTTCTGCCTGTCTCTTTCAATCTCTGGTATCTAGTTCTGCCTGTCTCTCAACATCACTAGTATCTAGTTCTGCCTGTCTCTTTCCATCTTTTGTATCTTGTTCTGCCTGTCTCTCAGCATATCTAGTATCTAGTTCTGCCCTTCTCTAACCATCTCTCTAGTATCTACTTCTGCCTGTCTCTCTACATCTCTAGTATCTAGTTCTGCCCGTCTCTCTCCATCTCTTGTAAATAGTTCTGCCTGTCTCTCCCCATCTCTAGTATCTAGTTCTGCCTGTCTTTCTCCATCTCTTATATCTAGTTCTACCTGTCTCTCACCATCTCTATTACCTATTTTTGCTTGTCTTTCACCATCTCTAGTATCTAGTTCTGTCTGTCTCTCAACATATCTAGTATCCAGTTCTGCCCGTCTCTCTACATCTCTTGTTTCTAGTTCTGCCTGTCTCTCACCATATCTTGTATCAAGTTCTGCCTATCTCTCACCATCTCTAGCATATAGTTCTGCCCGTCTCTCACCATCTCTAGTATCTAGTTCTGCCTGTCTCTCACCATATTTTTAATATCTAGTTCTGCCTGTCTCTCACAATCTCTAGTATATAGTTCTGCCTGTCTCTCACCATCTCTAGTATCTAGTTCTGCCTGTCTTTCATCATCTCTAGTATATAGTTCTGCCTGTCTCTCTCCATCACTAGTATCTAGTTCTACCAGTCTCTCACCATCTCTAGTATCTAGTTCTGCCTGTCTTTCACCATCTCTAGTATCTAGTTCTGCCTGTCTCTCACAATCTCTAGTATATAGTTCTGCCTGTCTCTCACCATCTCTAGTATCTAGTTCTGCCTGTCTCTCACAATCTCTAGTATATAGTTCTGCCTGTCTCTCACCATCTCTAGTATCTAGTTCTGCCCGTCTCTCACCATCTCTAGTATCTAATTCTGCCCGTCTCTCACCATCTCTAGTATCTAGTTCTGCCTATCTTTCACCATCTCTAGTATCTAGTTCTGCCCGTCTCTCACCATCTCTAGTATCTAGTTCTGCCTATCTTTCACCATCTCTAGTATCTAGTTCTGCCTGTCTCTCTCCATCACTAGTATCTAGTTCTACCAGTCTCTCACCATTTCTAGTATCTAGTTAGTTCTGCCTGTCTCTCACCATCTCTAGTATCTAGTTCTGCCTGTCTTTCTCCATCTCTAGTATGTAGTTCTGCCTGTCTCTCACCATCTCTATTACCTATTTCAGCCTGTCTCTAAACATCTCTAGTATCTAGTTCTGCCCGTCTCTCACCATCTGTAGTATCTAGTTCTGCCTATCTTTTACCATCTCTAGTATCTAGTTCTGCCTGTCTTTCATCATCTCTAGTATATAGTTCTGCCTGTCTCTCTCCATCTCTAGTATGTAGTTCTGGCTGTCTCTCACCATCTCTTGTATCTAGTTCTGCTTGTCTCTCACCATCTCTAGTATCTAGTTCTGCTCATCTCTCACCATCTCTAGTATCGAGTTCTGCTTGTCTCTCATCATATTTAGTATCTAGTTCTGCCTGTCTTTCATCTTCTCTAGTATATAGTTCTGCGTGTCTCTCTCCATTACTAGTATCTAGTTCTACCAGTCTCTCACCATCTCTAGTATCTAGTTCTGCCGGTCTCTCACCATCTCTAGTATCTAGTTCTGCCTGTCTTTCTCCATCTCCAGTATCTAGTCCTGCTTGTCTCTCACCATCTCTATTACCTATTTCAGCCTGTCTCTCACCATCTCTAGTATCTAGTTCAGCCTTTCTCTCACCATCTCTAGTACCTAGTACTGCCTGTCTCTCACTATCTCTAGTTTCTAGTTCTGTCTGTCTTTCATCATCTCTAGTATCTAGTTCTGCCTGTCTCTCTCCATCTCTAGTATCTAGTTCTGCCCGTCTCTCTCCATCTCTTGTATCTAGTTCTGCCTGTCTCTCACAATCTCTAGTATATAGTTCTGCCTGTCTCTCACCATCTCTAGTATCTAGTTCTGCCTGTCTCTCACAATCTCTAGTATATAGTTCTGCCTGTCTCTCACCATCTCTAGTATCTAGTTCTGCCCGTCTCTCACCATCTCTAGTATCTAATTCTGCCCATCTCTCACCATCTCTAGTATCTAGTTCTGCCTATCTTTCACCATCTCTAGTATCTAGTTCTGCCCGTCTCTCACCATCTCTAGTATCTAGTTCTGCCTATCTTTCACCATCTCTAGTATCTAGTTCTGCCTGTCTTTCATCATCTATAGTATATAGTTCTGCCTGTCTCTCTCCATCACTAGTATCTAGTTCTACCAGTCTCTCACCATCTCTAGTATCTAGTTCTGCCTGTCTCTCACCATCTCTAGTATCTAGTTCTGCTTGTCTTTCTCCATCTCTAGTATCTAGTTCTGCCTGTCTCTCACCATCTCTCTAGTATCTAGTTCTGCCCATCTCTCTCCATCTCTTGTATCTAGTTCTGCCTGTCTTTCACCATCTCTAGTATCTAGTTCTGCCTGTCTCTCAACATCACTAGTATCTAGTTCTGCCTGTCTCTTTCCATCTCTTGTATCTTGTTCCGCCTATCTCTCAGCATCTCTAGTATCTAGTTCTACCAGTCTCTCACCATCTCTAGTATCTAGTTCTGCCGGTCACTCACCATCTCTAGTATCTAGTTCTGCCTGTCTTTCTCCATCTCCAGTATCTAGTCCTGCTTGTCTCTCACCATCTCTATTACCTATTTCAGCCTGTCTCTCACCATCTCTAGTATCTAGTTAAGCCTTTCTCTCACAATCTCTAGTACCTAGTTCTGCCTGTCTCTCACTATCTCTAGTTTCTAGTTCTGTCTGTCTTTCATCATCTCTAGTATCTAGTTCTGCCTGTCTCTCTCCATCTCTAGTATCTAGTTCTGCCCGTCTCTCTCCATCTCTTGTATCTAGTTCTGCCTGTCTCTCACAATCTCTAGTATATAGTTCTGCCTGTCTCTCACCATCTCTAGTATCTAGTTCTGCCTGTCTCTCACAATCTCTAGTATATAGTTCTGCCTGTCTCTCACCATCTCTAGTATCTAGTTCTGCCCGTCTCTCACCATCTCTAGTATCTAATTCTGCCCGTCTCTCACCATCTCTAGTATCTAGTTCTGCCTGTCTTTCACCATCTCTAGTATCTAGTTCTGCCCGTCTCTCACCATCTCTAGTATCTAGTTCTGCCTAACTTTCACCATCTCTAGTATCTAGTTCTGCCTGTCTTTCATCGTCTCTAGTATATAGTTCTGCCTGTCTCTCTCCATCACTAGTATCTAGTTCTACCAGTCTCTCACCATCTCTAGTATCTAGTTCTGCCTGTCTCTCACCATCTCTAGTATCTAGTTCTGCCTGTCTTTCTCCATCTCTAGTATCTAGTTCTGCCTGTCTCTCACCATCTCTCTAGTATCTAGTTCTGCCCATCTCTCTCCATCTCTTGTATCTAGTTCTGCCTGGCTTTCACCATCTCTAGTATCTAGTTCTGCCTGTCTCTCAACATCACTAGTATCTAGTTCTGCCTGTCTCTTTCCATATCTTGTATCTTGTTCCGCCTGTCTCTCAGCTTCTCTAGTATCTAGTTCTGCCCGTCCCTCACCATCTCTCTAGTATCTACTTCTGCCTCTCTCTCTACATATCTAGTATTTAGTTCTGCCCATCTCTCTCCATCTCTTGTATCTAGTTCTGCCTGTCTTTCACCATCTCTAGTATCTAGTTCTGCCTGTCTCTCACCATCTCTAGTATCTAGTTCTGCCTGTCTCTCAACATCACTAGTATCTAGTTCTGCCTGTCTCTTTCAATCTCTTGTATCTTGTTTTGCCTGTCTCTCAACATCTCTAGTATCTAGTTCTGCCCGTCTCTCACCATCTCTCTAGTATCTACTTCTGCCTGTCTCTCTACATCTCTAGTATCTAGTTCTGCCCGTCTCTCTCCATCTCTTGTAAATAGTTCTGCCTGTCTCTCCCCATCTCTAGTATCTAGTTCTGCCTGTCTTTCTCCATCTCTTATATCTAAATCTACCTGTCTCTCACCATCTCTATTACCTATTTCTGCCTGTCTTTCACCATCTCTAGTATCTAGTTCTGCCTGTCTCTCAACATATCTAGTATACAGTTCTGTGCGTCTCTCTACATCTCTTGTTTCTAGTTCTGCCTGTCTCTTTCTATCTCTTGTATCTTGTTCTGCCTGTCTCTTACCATCTCTAGTATCTAGTTCTGCCTGTCTCTCACCATCTTTAGTATCTAGTTCTGCCCGTCTCTCTCCATCTCTTGTAAATAGTTCTGCCTGTCTCTCCCCATCTCTAGTATGTAGTTCTGCCTGTCTTTCTCCATCTCTTATATCTAAATCTACCTGTCTCTCATCATCTCTATTACCTATTTCTGCCTGTCTTTCACCATCTCTAGTATCTAGTTCTGCTTATCTATCAACATATCTAGTATAGAGTTCTGCCTGTCTCTCTCCATCTCTGGTGTCTAGTTCTGCCTGTCTCTCTCCATCACTAGTATCTAGTTCTACCAGTCTCTCACCATCTCTAGTATCTAGTTCTGCCTGTCTCTCACCATCTCTAGTATCTAGTTCTGCCTGTCTCTCACAATCTCTAGTATATAGTTCTGCCTTGCTCTCACCATCTCTAGTATCTAATTCTGCCTGCCTCTCTCCATCACTAGTATCTAGTTCTGCCTGTCTCTCACCATCTCTAGTATCTAGTTCTGCCTGTCTCTCACCATCTCTAGTATCTAGTTCTGCCTGTCTCTCACCATTCCTAGTATCTAGTTCTGCCTGTCTCTTTCAATCTCTGCTATCTAGTTCTACCTGTCTCTCACCATCTCTAGTATCTAGTTCTGCCTGTCTCTCACCATCTCTAGTATCTAGTTCTGCCCGTCTCTCTCCATCTCTTGTAAATAGTTCTGCCTGTCTCTCCCCATCTCTAGTATCTAGTTCTGCCTGTCTTTCTCCATCTCTTATATCTAAATCTACCTGTCTCTCACCATCTGTATTACCTATTTTTGCTTGTCTTTCACCATCTCTAGTATCTAGTTCTGCCTGTCTCTCAACATATCTAGTATGCAGTTCTGCCCGTCTCTCTACATCTCTTGTTTCTAGATCTGTCTGTCTCTTTCCATCTCTTGTATCTTGTTCTGCCTGTCTCTCACCATCTCTAGTATCTAGCTCCCTGTCTCTCACCCTCTCTGGTGTCTAGTTCTGCCTGTCTCTCACCATCTCTAGTATTTAGTTCTGCCTGTCTCTCACCATATCTTGTATCTAGTTCTGCCTATCTCTCACCATCTCTAGCATATAGTTCTGCCCGTCTCTCACCATCTCTAGTATCTAGTTCTGCCTGTCTCTCACCATATTTAGTATCTAGTTCTGCCTGTCTTTCATCATCTCTAGTATATAGTTCTGCCTGTCTCTCTCCATCACTAGTATCTAGTTCTACCAGTCTCTCACCATCTCTAGTATCTAGTTCTGCCTGTCTCTCACCATCTCTAGTATCTAGTTCTGCCTGTCTCTCACATTCTCTAGTATATAGTTCTGCCTGTCTCTCACCATCTCTAGTATCTAGTTCTGCCTGTCTCTCACAATCTCTAGTATATAGTTCTGCCTGTCTCTCACCATCTCTAGTATCTAGTTCTGCCCGTCTCTCACCATCTCTAGTATCTAATTCTGCCCGTCTCTCACCATCTCTAGTATCTAGTTCTGCCTATCTTTCACCATCTCTAGTATCTAGTTCTGCCCGTCTCTCACCATCTCTAGTATCTAGTTCTGCCTATCTTTCACCATCTCTAGTATCTAGTTCTGCCTGTCTTTCATCATCTCTAGTATATAGTTCTGCCTGTCTCTCACCATCTCTAGTATCTAGTTCTGCCTGTCTTTCTCCATCTCTAGTATGTAGTTCTGCCTGTCTCTCACCATCTCTATTACCTATTTCAGCCTGTCTCTAAACATCTCTAGTATCTAGTTCTGCCCCTCTCTCACCATCTGTAGTATCTAGTTCTGCCTATCTTTCACCATCTCTAGTATCTAGTTCTGCCTGTCTTTCATCATCTCTAGTATATAGTTCTGCCTGTCTCTCTCCATTACTAGTATATCGTTCTACCAGTCTCTCACCATCTCTAGTATGTAGTTCTGGCTGTCTCTCACCATCTCTAGTATCTAGTTCTGCCAGTCTCTCTCCATCACTAGTATCTAGTTCTACCCGTCTCTCACCATCTCTAGTATCTAGTTCTGCCTGTCTCTCACCATCTCTAGTATCTAGTTCTGCCTGTCTCTCACCATCTCTAGTATCTAGTTCTGCCTGTCTCTTTCAATCTCTGGTATCTTGTTCTGCCTGTCTTTCACAATCTCTTGTATCTAGTTCTGCTTGTCTCTCTTCATTAGACATGTGCAATTTGTTCCTGCCTGTCTCTCTCCATCACTTGTATCTAGTTCTGCTCATCTCTTACCATCTCTAGTATCTAGTTCTGCCTTCCTCTCACCATCTCTAGTATCTAGTTCTACCTGTCTCTCATCATCTCTAGTATCTAGTTCTCCCCGTCTCTCTCCATCTCTTGTATCTAGTTCTGCCTGTCTCTCACCATCTCTAGTATCTAGTTCTGCTCATCTCTCACCATCTCTAGTATCGAGTTCTGCTTGTCTCTCACCATATTTAGTATCTAGTTCTGCCTGTCTTTCATCTTCTCTAGTATATAGTTCTGCGTGTCTCTCTCCATCACTAGTATCTAGTTCTACCAGTCTCTCACCATCTCTAGTATCTAGTTCTGCCGGTCTCTCACCATCTCTAGTATCTAGTTCTGCCTGTCTTTCTCCATCTCCAGTATCTAGTTCTGCCTGTCTCTCACCATCTCTATTACCTATTTCAGCCTGTCTCTCACCATCTCTAGTATCTAGTTCAGCTTTCTCTCACCATCTCTAGTACCTAGTTCTGCCTGTCTCTCACTATCTCTAGTTTCTAGTTCTGCCTGTCTTTCATCATCTCTAGTATCTAGTTCTGCCTGTCTCTCTCCATCTCTAGTATCTAGGTTTGCCCGTCTCTCTCCATCTCTTGTATCTAGTTCTGCCTGTCTCTTTCCATCTCTTGTATCTAGTTCTGCCTGTCTTTCACCTTCTCTGGTATCTAGTTCTGCCCGTCTCTCACCATCTCTCTAGTATCTAGTTCTGCCCATCTCTCTCCGTCTCTTGTATCTAGTTCTGCCTGTCTTTCACCTTCTCTAGTATCTAGTTCTGCCCGTCTCTCACCATCTCTCTAGTATCTAGTTCTGCCCATCTCTCTCCGTCTCTTGTATCTAGTTCTGCCCGTCTTTCATCATCTCTAGTATCTACTTCTGCCTGTCTCTCTACATCTCTAGTATCTAGTTCTGCCTGTCTTTCACCATCTCTAGTATCTAGTTCTGCCTGTCTCTCTACATCTCTAGTATCTAGTTCTGCCTGTCTTTCACCATCTCTAGTATCTAGTTCTGCCTGTCTCTCACCATCTCTAGTATCTAGTTCTGCCTGTCTTTCACCATCTCTATTACCTATTTCTGCCTGTCTCTCACCATCTCTAGTATCTAGTTCTGCCTGTCTCTCAACATATCTAGTATCCAGTTCTGCCCATCTCTCTACATCTCTTATTTCTAGTTCTGCCCGTCTCTCTTCATCTCTTCTAAATAGTTCTGCCTGTCTCTCTCCATCTCTTGTTCTAGTTCTGCTTGTCTCTTTCCATCTCTTGTATCATTTTCTGCCTGTCTCTCACTATCTCTAGTATCTAGTTCTGCCTGTCTCTCTGCATCTCTGGTGTCTAGTACAGCCTGTCTCTCTCCATCTCTAGTATCTGGTTCTGCCTGTCTCTTTCCATCTCTTGTATCTAGTTCTGTCTGTCTTTCACCATCTCTAGTATCTAGTTCTGCCTGTCTCTCACCATCTCTAGTATCTAGTTCTGCCTGTCTCTCAACATCACTAGTATCTAGTACAGCCTGTCTCTCTCCATCTCTAGTATCTGGTTCTGCCTGTCTCTCACCATCTCTAGTATCTAGTACAGCCTGTCTCTCTCCATCTCTAGCATCTAATTCTGCCTGTCTCTCACCATCTCTAGTATCTAGTTCTCCCCGTCTCTCTCCATCTCTTGTATCTAGTTCTGCCTGTCTCTCACCATCTCTAGTATCTAGTTCTGCTCATCTCTCACCATCTCTAGTATCGAGTTCTGCTTGTCTCTCACCATATTTAGTATCTAGTTCTGCCTGTCTTTCATCTTCTCTAGTATATAGTTCTGCGTGTCTCTCTCCATCACTAGTATCTAGTTCTACCAGTCTCTCACCATCTCTAGTATCTAGTTCTGCCGGTCTCTCACCATCTCTAGTATCTAGTTCTGCCTGTCTTTCTCCATCTCCAGTATCTAGTTCTGCCTGTCTCTCACCATCTCTATTACCTATTTCAGCCTGTCTCTCACCATCTCTAGTATCTAGTTCAGCTTTCTCTCACCATCTCTAGTACCTAGTTCTGCCTGTCTCTCACTATCTCTAGTTTCTAGTTCTGCCTGTCTTTCATCATCTCTAGTATCTAGTTCTGCCTGTCTCTCTCCATCTCTAGTATCTAGGTTTGCCCGTCTCTCTCCATCTCTTGTATCTAGTTCTGCCTGTCTCTTTCCCTCTCTTGTATCTAGTTCTGCCTGTCTTTCACCTTCTCTGGTATCTAGTTCTGCCCGTCTCTCACCATCTCTCTAGTATCTAGTTCTGCCCATCTCTCTCCGTCTCTTGTATCTAGTTCTGCCTGTCTTTCACCTTCTCTAGTATCTAGTTCTGCCCGTCTCTCACCATCTCTCTAGTATCTAGTTCTGCCCATCTCTCTCCGTCTCTTGTATCTAGTTCTGCCCGTCTTTCATCATCTCTAGTATCTACTTCTGCCTGTCTCTCTACATCTCTAGTATCTAGTTCTGCCTGTCTTTCACCATCTCTAGTATCTAGTTCTGCCTGTCTCTCTACATCTCTAGTATCTAGTTCTGCCTGTCTTTCACCATCTCTAGTATCTAGTTCTGCCTGTCTCTCACCATCTCTAGTATCTAGTTCTGCCTGTCTTTCACCATCTCTATTACCTATTTCTGCCTGTCTCTCACCATCTCTAGTATCTAGTTCTGCCTGTCTCTCAACATATCTAGTATCCAGTTCTGCCCATCTCTCTACATCTCTTATTTCTAGTTCTGCCCGTCTCTCTTCATCTCTTCTAAATAGTTCTGCCTGTCTCTCTCCATCTCTTGTTCTAGTTCTGCTTGTCTCTTTCCATCTCTTGTATCATTTTCTGCCTGTCTCTCACTATCTCTAGTATCTAGTTCTGCCTGTCTCTCTGCATCTCTGGTGTCTAGTACAGCCTGTCTCTCTCCATCTCTAGTATCTGGTTCTGCCTGTCTCTTTCCATCTCTTGTATCTAGTTCTGTCTGTCTTTCACCATCTCTAGTATCTAGTTCTGCCTGTCTCTCACCATCTCTAGTATCTAGTTCTGCCTGTCTCTCAACATCACTAGTATCTAGTACAGCCTGTCTCTCTCCATCTCTAGTATCTGGTTCTGCCTGTCTCTCACCATCTCTAGTATCTAGTACAGCCTGTCTCTCTCCATCTCTAGCATCTAATTCTGCCTGTCTCTCACCATCTCTAGTATCTACTTCTGCCTGTCTCTCCCCATCTCTAGTATCTAGTTATGCCTGTCTCTCCCTATCTCTAGTATCTAGTTCTGCCTGTCTCTCCCCATCTCTAGTATCTATTTCTGCCTGTCTCTCACCATCTCTAGTATCTAGTTCTGCCTGTCTCTCTCCATCTCTAGTATCTAGTACAGCCTGTCTCTCTCCATCTCTAGTATCTAGTTCTGCCCGTCTCTCACCATCTCTAATATCTAGTTCTGCATGTCTCTCACCATCACTAGTATCTAGTTCTGCCTGTCTCTCATCATCTCTAGTATCTAGTTCTGCCTGTCTATCACCATCTCTTGTTTCTAGTTCTGCCTGTCTCTCTCCATCTCTAGTATCTAGTTCTGCCTGTCTCTCTCCATCTCTAGTATCTAGTACAGCCTGTCTCTCTCCATCTCTAGTATCTAGTTCTGCCCGTCTCTCACCATCTCTAATATCTAGTTCTGCATGTCTCTCACCATCACTAGTATCTAGTTCTGCCTGTCTCTCATCATCTCTAGTATCTAGTTCTGCCTGTCTATCACCATCTCTTGTTTCTAGTTCTGCCTGTCTCTCTCCATCTCTAGTATCTAGTTCTGCCCGTCTCTCACCATCTCTTGTATCTAGTTCTGCCTGTCTCTCACCATCTCTAGTATCTAGTTCTGCCCGTCTCTCACCATCTCTAGTATCTAGTTCTGCCCGTCTCTCACCATCTCTAGTATATAGTTCTGCCTGTCTCTCACCATCTCTAGTATCTAGTTCTGCCTGTCTCTCATCATCTCTAGTATCTAGTTCTGCCTGTCTATCACCATCTCTTGTTTCTAGTTCTGCCTGTCTCTCTCCATCTCTAGTATCTAGTTCTGCCCGTCTCTCACCATCTCTTGTATCTAGTTCTGCCTGTCTCTCACCATCTCTAGTATCTAGTTCTGCCCATCTCTCACCATCTCTAGTATCTAGTTCTGCCCGTCTCTCACCATCTCTAGTATATAGTTCTGCCTGTCTCTCACCATCTCTAGTATCTAGTTCTGCCCGTCTCTCACCATCTCTAGTATCTAGTTCTGCCCGTCTCTCACCATCTCTAGTATCTAGTTCTGCCTGTCTCTCTCCATCTCTAGTATCTAGTTCTGCCTGTCTCTCACCATCTCTAGTATCTAGTTCTGCCTGTCTCTCACCATCTCTAGTATATAGTTCTGCCTGTCTCTCACCATCTCTAGTATCTAGTTCTGCCTGACTCTCACCATCTCTAGTATCTAGTTCTGCCTGACTCTGAATAATGTTTTAGCTGGATATATTATGTACTCTGACTCTGCATTCTGCTCAAGAGGAGTTAACGCAGCAATAAAACAGCATGAGATTTTTAGTCTATGAAGCCTGCAGTAATTAATTTATTTGTAGGGTGCAGCAATTGTACAAGCCATAAAGGAGCTATAATGCGGCTGCTCTAACACAGCCAGAAGCTGTCCCTACACTGCATGTCTGGGGTGGGACGTGGAACGCCTGATGCTAGTAAAGTGGTGCACGGTTGCAGATGGCAAATAAGAGAGTGCTGATCCCTGCATGGTGACATATATCTGCTGATGCACACAATACTGCAGGGCTTGTGCACACTGCAGCTGATTTGTATGTTAACCCCTGCACTGCAGCAGATTTCCAGTGACAGACACATAGCTGGATTTAAGAATGTGCCAGGCACAATAACATGAATAAATATATTCAATAACATCCTTTTTCATGAGAATGGCTAATTCCTGAGTCTGTACATCAGCCAATTACATGCTGCATGCCTTATTGTGACCATTGTGTCCTCAGCTACAACATACACAAATATCTATCAGCCAATCACATGCTGCATGCCTTATTGTGACCATTGTGTTCTCAGCTACAACATACACAAATATCTATCAGCCAATCACATGCTACATGCCTTATTGTGACCATTGTGTTCTCAGCTACAACATACACAAATATCTATCAGCCAATCACATGCTACATGCCTTATTGTGACCATTGTGTTCTCAGCTACAACATACACAAATATCTATCAGCCAATCACATGCTACATGCCTTATTGTGACCATTGTGTTCTCAGCTACAACATACACAAATATCTATCAGCCAATCACATGCTGCATGCCTTATTGTGACCATTGTGTTCTCAGCTACAACATACACAAATATCTATCTATCAGCCAATCACATGCTACATGCCTTATTGTGACCATTGTGTTCTCAGCTACAACATACACAAATATCTATCAGCCAATCACATGCTGCATGTCTTATTGTGCCCATTGTATCCTTAGCTACAACATACACAAATATCTATCAGCCAATCACATGCTGCATGCCTTATTGTGACCATTTTGTTCTCAGCTACAACATACACAAATATCTATCTATCAGCCAATCACATGCTGCATGTCTTATTGTGACCATTGTATCCTTAGCTACAACATATACAAATATCTATCAGCCAATCACATGCTGCATGCCTTATTGTGACCATTGTGTTCTCAGCTACAACATACACAAATATCTATCAGCCAATCACATGCTACATGCCTTATTGTGACCATTGTGTTTTCAGCTACAACATACACAAATATCTATCAGCCAATCACATGCTGCATGCCTTATTGTGACCATTTTGTTCTCAGCTACAACATACACAAATATCTATCTATCAGCCAATCACATGCTGCATGTCTTATTGTGACCATTGTATCCTTAGCTACAACATATACAAATATCTATCAGCCAATCACATGCTGCATGCCTTATTGTGACCATTTTGTTCTCAGCTACAACATACACAAATATCTATCTATCAGCCAATCACATGCTGCATGTCTTATTGTGACCATTGTATCCTTAGCTACAACATACACAAATATCTATCTATCAGCGAATCACATGCTACATGCCTTATTGTGATCATTGTGTCCTCAGCTACAACATACACAAATAGCAGGAAACAAGTTTTCAGGCGCATATCTCAAAGTTTAATTATATTAGTAATTATAGTAGAGATCTATCTGTCTGTTTATCTGTCTGTCTGAGTGTCTGTCTATATCTATCTATCTATCTATCTATATATCGTCTGTCTGTCTATCTATCTATCTATCTATATATCTATCATCTGTCTGAGTGTCTGTCCATATCCATCTATCTATCTATCATCTATCTATCTATCTATCTATATATCATCTATCAGCCAATAACATGCTACATACCTTTCTGTGATCATTGTGTCCTCTGCTACAACATACACAGATAGCAGGAAAACAGTTTTCAGGAGCAGATCCCAAATTTTAATTATATTAGTAATTATAGTAGAGATCTATCTGTCTGTCTATCTGTCTGTCTGAGTGTCTGCCTATATCTATCTATCTATCTATCTATCTATCGATCTATCTATCATCTATCTATCTATCTATCTATCTATCATATGTCTGTCTGTCCCTCTATCTATCTATCTATCTATCTATCTATCTATCAGCCAATCACATGCTGCATGCCTTATTGTGATCATTGTGTCCTCAGCTACAACATACACAAATAGCAGGAAAACAGTTTTATCTATCTATCTATCTATCTATCTATCTATCATCTGTCTGAGTGTCTGTCCATATCCATCAATCTATCTATCAGCCAATCACATGCTACATACCTTATTGTGATCATTGTGTCCTCAGCTACAACATACACAAATAGCAGGAAAACAGTTTTCAGGCGCAGAGCCCAAATTTTAATTATATTAGTAATTATAGTAGAGATCTATCTGTCTGTCTATCTGTCTGTCTGAGTGTCTGCCTATATCTATCTATCTATCTATCGATCTATCTATCTATCTATCTATCTATCTATCTATCTATCTATCATCTGTCTAGGTGTCTGTCCATATCCATCAATCTATCATCTATCTATCTATCTATCAGCCAATCACATGCTGCATGCCTTATTGAGATCAACAAGCCTGGCTTGTTATTGAAACTATCCAGTATAGACAACCTGTGAATCCTTCTCCTATCAAGCCCTACCTTCGGAACCTGAAGCGTCAGCACTCTCCACTGAAGCATTGCTCTAGCTTGGCTCTCGGGTATAGGACCCGCCCACACAGCTGATCAGCGCTTCGCGGTCAAACACGGAGGAGCGTGTAAGGAACCAGACACGCTCTCTGCTGCTGGACTTACAAAATGTTGTGAAAAAGGATGAATTCCTGGACATTTAAGATGAGCCTACAAATCTTATGCGTGTACAGAAACTGAACCAAGTTTTACAGCGTCCAGCAGTTACGCTGTTATCCGGTTTACATCTTGTCAGGTAACCGACACTAGAGGACGGCTATACCTGTGGAGGGAACTACAAGATTAAGAGCCACAGGAATCCTAAGTGCCACTGGCTAACAGGAGAGGTGCGGGATCAGGAGGATTAAACCTGTGTAACAAGAGAGCAGCTACCTGGACAGCTGTTAATGCTCCAGAAGGCTTTTGTGGCACTTATCAAGTGCTTGACTTCTTGTAAGTACGCTTATCTTTTTGCGTGGGGATTGACATTTATATACTGATACACACTATGTTGGTGCCTTCTTCTTTATCTTCCTATGAACAGTGTCTATCTGTTTGTCTATCATCTATCTATGTGCTAGTTTACAAGTGGAACGCAAATTTGCCCTTTTACGGGCGTACGTTAAATAACCAGCCATTACAAACGGCTGGTTAATGTCACCCCGAGCTTGTGGTAGCAATTATCACTCCGAAAATTTACCAGCGGTCAGACCTTTGGTTAATTTTTTAAAATGTTCCCCAATTCCCCCCGAAATAAAGAGTTTTGTCCCATGTTTATTAATTAAAACTATGACCACCTTTAGTTAAAAAATATAAAAACTGCACAAAACTGTTTTAAGGGGTTAAAGCGAGCGGATGTGGGGTGAGCAATTCTGTGCTCCACTTGTAATCAACCCCTATCTATCTGTCTGTCCCTCTGTCTGTCTGACTATATCTATTCAATTATCTATCTAACTATAATCTGTCTGTCTATATCTATCCATTTATTTATCTCTTTGTATCTGTCTGTCTGTCGATCTATCTCTATCTGTATGTATGCCTGTCTATCTATCTATCTATCTATCTATCTATCTATATCTATCTTTATGAAAACAAAATAAAATATTTAAAACATGTTTGCGCTTCTAAATAAAATTTGATACACAGATCTGAGCTAATATATTCATTTTGAACAATGAAAAATAGAAATATATGAACAAACATTGTAAAGCACAAATTTGCAATACAATTATGTTTTAAATCTAACGTATAAACGAAAGCCTTATATGAACTAATGCACATATAAGGTACAGCACTAGTTATCCTAGGTGTAAAGTGAGACTGTAAGGAGCGCGGCACTCAGCTGTAAATGATTCTGCCCCTTTGTTACTGTATTCCTGGGAACATGGATCTCTCATCAGTGATAAATCTGACTACTGAGCCAGGAAGGGGGGTCTGAGTGCTGCAAGCAAAGCTAAGGTCACAGCCACTGAACTACCTTACAGCAAGTAGCACAAATGTGACAGTGCTATGGATGGGGGGGGGGGAGGGGTACAGGTGTGATGCTGCCAGCAAAGATACAGGGCACACACTCTAGTCTGAATATATCATATTTGATTAGTTTAGGAAAACACCACAGCAACTAAATAAAGAGAGCAATAGCCCCTAAATGTTAAGTCCCCCCCATAGTTGTAATATCTAAATAAAATAATGTATTCACTTGATGTTCCTTTGTTTGGGTTTTGGTTGATTTTTCTTTAAGAGAAGGTGAGACCCCGGGGATCTGAATGGCCTTTTTTCAGTATCTGCACCTGTCTTTTTTGTAAAAAATAAACTTACAAAACAACTTACTGTAATATCCATAGTTCATGTGCATCACGCGTTGTACTTACACAGAACATGTAATTGTACACACAAATGCTTGGTGTATTGACACATCATGATAGTCTGCCCCCAGATGTATGAAATCACTAACTGAAACTATAAAACTTTATAGATGACCAACACCTTTACATGCATATGTAAATTATTATCCTTTTATCCAAACTACCTGCACCATTACCTTTAAATGTAAATTATCAGAATGTTATCATTTTATCCAAATAACCTGCACCTTTATCCTTGCATCTAAATAACCTGCACCTTTATTCTTGCATCTAAATAACCTGCACCTTTATTCTTGTACCTAAATAACCTGCACCTTTATTCTTGTACCTAAATAACCTGCACCTTTATTCTTGTACCTAAATAACCTGCACCTTTATTCTTGTACATAAATAACCTGCACCTTTATTCTTGTACCTAAATAACCTGCACCTTCATTCTTGTACCTAAATAACCTGCACCTTTATTCCTGTACCTAAATAACCTGCACCTTTCTTCTTGTACCTAAATAACCTGCACCTTTATTCTTGTACCTAAATAACCTGCACCTTTATTCTTGTACCTAAATAACCTGCACCTTTATTCTTGTACCTAAATAACCTGCACCTTTATTCTTGTACCTAAATAACCTGCACCTTTATTCTTGTACCTAAATAACCTGCACCTTTATTCTTGTACCTAAATAACCTGCACCTTTATTCTTGTACCTAAATAACCTGCACCTTTATTCCTGCACCTAAATAACCTGCACCTTTATTCTTGTACCTAAATAACCTGCACCTTTATTCTTGTACCTAAATAACCTGAACCTTTATTTGTGTTTCTAAATAACCTGCACCTTCATTCTTGTACCTAAATAACCTGCACCTTTATTCCTGTACCTAAATAACCTGCACCTTTCTTCTTGTACCTAAATAACCTGCACCTTTATTCTTGTACCTAAATAACCTGCACCTTTATTCTTGTACCTAAATAACCTGCACCTTTATTCTTGTACCTAAATAACCTGCACGTTTATTCTTGTACCTAAATAACCTGCACCTTTATTCTTGTACCTAAATAACCTGCACCTTTATTCTTGTACCTAAATAACCTGCACCTTTATTCTTGTATCCAAATAAACTGCACCTTTATTCCTGCACCTAAATAACCTGCACCTTTATTCTTGTACCTAAATAACCTGCACCTTTATTCTTGTACCTAAATAACCTGAACCTTTATTTGTGTTTCTAAATAACCTGCACCTTTATTCCTGTACCTAAATAACCTGTACCTTTATTCCTGTACCGAAATAACCTGCACCTTTATTCCTGTACCTAAATAACCTGCACCTTTATTCCTGTACCTAAATAACCTGAACCTTTATTATTGTACCTAAATAACCTGCACCTTTATTCCTGTACCTAAATAACCTGCACCTTTATTCCTGTACCTAAATAACCTGTACCTTTATTATTGTACCTAAATAACCTGCACCTTTATTCCTGTACCTAAATAACCTGCACCTTTCTTCTTGTACGTAAATAACCTGCACCTTTATTCTTGTACCTAAATAACCTGAACCTTTATTCTTGTACCTAAATAACCTGCACCTTTATTCCTGTACCTAAATAACCTGCACCTTTATTCCTGTACCTAAATAACCAGCATCTTTATTATTGTACCTAAATAACCTGCACCTTTCTTCTTGTACCTAAATAACCTGCACCTTTATTTTTGTACCTAAATAACCTGAACCTTTATTTGTGTTTCTAAATAACCTGCACCTTTATTCTTGTACCTAAATAACCTGCACCTTTATTCCTGTACCTAAATAACCTGTACCTTTATTCCTGTACCTAAATAACCAGCATCTTTATTATTGTACCTAAATAACCTGCACCTTTCTTCTTGTACCTAAATAACCTGCACCTTTATTCCTGTACCTAAATAACCTGCACCTTTATTCCTGTACCTAAATAACCTGCACCTTTATTCTTGTACCTAAATAACCTGCACCTTTATTCTTGTACCTAAATAACCTGCACCTTTCTTCTTGTACCTAAATAACCTGCACCTTTATTCCTGTACCTAAATAACCTGCACCTTTATTCTTGTACCTAAATAACCTGCACCTATATTCTTGTACCTAAATAACCTGCACCTTTATTCCTGTACCTAAAAAACCTGCACCTTTATGCTTGTACCTAAATAACCTGCACCTTTATTTCTGTACCTAAATAACCTGCACCTTTATTCTTGTACCTAAATAACCTGCACATTTATTCCTGTACCTAAATAACCTGCACCTTTATTCTTGTACCTAAATAACCTGCACCTTTATTCTTGTACCTAAATAACCTGCACCTTTATTCTTGTACCTAAATAACCTGCACCTTTATTCTTGTACCTAAATAACCTGCACCTTCATTCTTGTACCTAAATAACCTGCACCTTTATTCTTGTACCTAAATAACCTGCACCTTTATTCTTGTACCTAAATAACCTGCACCTTTATTCTTGTACCTAAATAACCTGCACATTTATTCCTGGACCTAAATAACCTGCACCTTTATTCTTGTACCTAAATAACCTGCACCTTTATTCCTGTACCTAAATAACCTGTACGTTTATTCCTGTACCTAAATAACCTGCACCTTTATTCTTGTACCTAAATAACCTGCACCTTTATTCTTGTACCTAAATAACCTGCACCTTTATTCCTGTACCTAAATAACCTGTACCTTTATTCTTGTATCTAAATAACCTGCACCTTTATTCCTGTACCTAAATAACCTGCACCTTTATTCCTTTACCTAAATAACCTGCACCTTTATTATTGTACCTAAATAACCTGCACCTTTATTCTTGTACCTAAATAACCTTCACCTTTATTATTGTACCTAAATAACCTGCACCTTTATTCTTGTACATAAATAACCTGCACCTTTATTCTTGTACCTAAATAACCTGCACCTTTATTCCTGTACCTAAATAACCTGCACCTTTATTCCTGTACCTAAATAACCTGCACATTTATTCCTGTACCTAAATAACCTGCACCTTTATTCTTGTACCTAAATAACCTGCACCTTTATTCTTGTACCTAAATAACCTGCACCTTTATTCCTGTACCTAAATAACCCGCACCTTTATTCTTGTACCTAAATAACCTGCACCTTTATTCTTGTACCTAAATAACCTGCACCTTTATTCCTGTACCTAAATAACCTTCACCTTTATTATTGTACCTAAATAACCTGCACCTTTATTATTGTACCTAAATAACCTGCACCTTTATTCTTGTACCTAAATAACCTGCACCTTTATTCCTGTACCTAAATAACCTGTACCTTTATCCCTGTACCTAAATAACCAGCATCTTTATTATTGTACCTAAATAACCTGCACCTTTATTCTTGTACCTAAATAACCTGCACCTTTATTCTTGTACCTAAATAACCTGCACCTTTATTCCTGTACCTAAATAACCTGCACCTTTATTCTTGTACCTAAATAACCTGCACCTTTATTCCTGTACCTAAATAACCTGCACCTTTATTCTTGTACCTAAATAACCTGCACCTTTATTCTTGTACCTAAATAACCTTCACCTTTATTATTGTACCTAAATACCCTTCACTTTTATTATTGTACCTAAATAACCTGCACCTTTATTCTTGTACCTAAATAGCCTGCACCTTTATTCCTGTACCTAAATAACCTGCACCTTTATTCCTGTACCTAAATAACCTTCACCTTTATTATTGTACCTAAATAACCTGCACCTTTATTCTTGTACCTAAATAACCTGCACCTTTATTCTTGTACCTAAATAACCTTCACCTTTATTATTGTACCTAAATAACCTTCACCTTTATTATTGTACCTAAATAACCTGCACCTTTATTCTTGTACCTAAATAACCTGCACCTTTATTATTGTACCTAAATAACCTGCACCTTTATTCTTGTACCTAAATATCCTTCACCTTTATTCTTGTACCTAAATAACCTGCACCTTTATTCTTGTACCTAAATAACCTGCACCTTTATTCCTGTACCTAAATAACCTGTACCTTTATCCCTGTACCTAAATAACCAGCATCTTTATTATTGTACCTAAATAACCTGCACCTTTATTCCTGTACCTAAATAACCTGCACCTTTATTCTTGTACCTAAATAACCTGCACCTTTATTCTTGTACCTAAATAACCTGCACCTTTATTCCTGTACCTAAATAACCTGCACCTTTATTCTTGTACCTAAATAACCTGCACCTTTATTTCTGTACCTAAATAACCTGCACCTTTATTCCTGTACCTAAATAACCTGCACCTTTATTCCTGTACCTAAATAACCTGCACCTTTATTCTTGTACCTAAATAACCTGCACCTTTATTTCTGTACCTAAATAACCTGCACCTTTATTCCTGTACCTAAATAACCTGCACCTTTATTCCTGTACCTAAATAACCTGCACCTTTATTCTTGTACCTAAATAACCTGCACCTTTATTATTGTACCTAAATAACCAGCACCTTTATTCTTGTACCTAAATAACCTGCACCTTTATTCTTGTACCTAAATAACCTTCACCTTTATTATTGTACCTAAATAACCTGCATCTTTATTATTGTACCTAAATAACCTGCACCTTTATTCCTGTACCTAAATAACCTGCACCTTTATTCTTGTACCTAAATAACCTGCACCTTTATTCTTGTACCTAAATAACCTGCACCTTTATTCTTGTACCTAAATAACCTGCACCTTTATTCCTGTACCTAAATAACCTGCACCTTTATTCTTGTACCTAAATAACTTGCACCTTTATTCCTGTACCTAAAAAACCTGCACCTTTATTCCTGTACCTAAATAACCTGCACCTTTATTCTTGTACCTAAATAACCTGCACCTTTATTCCTGTACCTAAATAACCTGCACCTTTATTCCTGTACCTAAATAACCTTCACCTTTATTCTTGTACCTAAATAACCTGCACCTTTATTCCTGTACCTAAATAACCTGCACCTTTATTTTTATACCTAAATAACCTGCACCTTTATTCCTGTACCTAAATAATCTTCACCTTTATTCTTGTACCTAAATAACCTGCACCTTTATTCCTGTACCTAAATAACCTGCATCTTTATTATTGTACCTAAATAACCTGCACCTTTATTCTTGTACCTAAATAACCTGCACCTTTATTCCTGTACCTAAATAACCTGCACCTTTATTCCTGTACCTAAATAACCTGCACCTTTATTCCTGTACCTAAATAACCTGCACCTTTATTTCTGTACCAAATAACCTGCACCTTTATTTCTGTACCTAAATAACCTGCACCTTTATTCCTGTACCTAAATAACCTGCACCTTTATTCTTGTACCTAAATAACCTGCACCTTTATTCTTGTACCTAAATAACCTGCACGTTTATTCCTGTACCTAAATAACCTGCACCTTTATTCTTGTACCTAAATAACCTGCACCTTTATTTCTGTACCTAAATAACCTGCACCTTTATTCCTGTACCTAAATAACCTGCACCTTTATTCCTGTACCTAAATAACCTGCACCTTTATTCCTGTACCTAAATAACCTGAACCTTTATTCTTGTATCTAAATAACCTGCACCTTTATTATTGTACCTAAATAACCTGCACCTTTATTCTTGTATCTAAATAACCTGCACCTTTATTCCTGTACCTAAATAACCAGCATCTTTATTATTGTACCTAAATAACCTTCACCTTTATTATTGTACCTAAATAACCTGCACCTTTATTCTTGTACCTAAATAACCTGCACCTTTATTCTTGTACCTAAATAACCTTCACCTTTATTATTGTACCTAAATAACCTGCACCTTTATTCTTGTACCTAAATAACCTGCACCTTTATTCCTGTACCTAAATAACCTGCACCTTTATTCTTGTACCTAAATAACCTGCACCTTTATTCTTGTACCTAAATAACCTGCACCTTTATTCCTGTACCTAAATAACCTGCACCTTTATTCTTGTACCTAAATAACCTGCACCTTTATTATTGTACCTAAATAACCTTCACCTTTATTATTGTACCTAAATAACCTGCACCTTTATTCTTGTACCTAAATAACCTGCACCTTTATTCCTGTACCTAAATAACCTGCACCTTTATTCATGTACCTAAATAACCAGCATCTTTATTATTGTACCTAAATAACCTGCACCTTTATTCTTGTACCTAAATAACCTTCACCTTTATTATTGTACCTAAATAACCTGCACCTTTATTCTTGTACCTAAATAACCTGCACCTTTATTATTGTACCTAAATAACCTGCACCTTTATTCTTGTACCTAAATAACCTGCACCTTTATTCCTGTACCTAAATAACCTGCACCTTTATTATTGTACCTAAATAACCTGCACCTTTATTCTTGTACCTAAATAACCTGCACCTTTATTCCTATACCTAAATAACCTGCACCTTTATTCTTGTACCTAAATAACCTGCACCTTTATTCTTGTACCTAAATAACCTGCACCTTTATTCCTGTACCTAAATAACCTGCACCTTTATTCTTGTATCTAAATAACCTGCACCTTTATTCTTGTACCTAAATAACCTGCACCTTTATTTCTGTACCTAAATAACCTGCACCTTTATTATTGTACCTAAATAACCTGCACCTTTATTATTGTACCTAAATAACCTGCACCTTTATTCCTGTACCTAAATAACCTGCACCTTTATTCTTGTACCTAAATAACCTGCACCTTTATTCTTGTACCTAAATAACCTGCACCTTTATTCTTGTACCTAAATAACCTGCACCTTTATTCCTGTACCTAAATAACCTGCACCTTTATTCTTGTACCTAAATAACCTGCACCTTTATTCCTGTACCTAAATAACCTGTACCTTTATTATTGTACCTAAATAACCTGCACCTTTATTCCTGTACCTAAATAACCTGCACCTTTATTCCTGTACCTATATAACCTTCACCTTTATTCCTGTACCTAAATAACCTGCACCTTTATTCTTGTACCTAAATAACCTGCACCTTTATTCCTGTACCTAAATAACCTGCACCTTTATTCCTGTACCTAAATAACCTGCACCTTTATTCTTGTACCTAAATAACCTGCACCTTTATTCATGTACCTAAATAACCTGCACCTTTATTCCTGAACCTAAATAACCTGCACCTTTATTCTTGTACCTAAATAACCTGCACCTTTATTCCTGTACCTATATAACCTGCACCTTTATTCCTGTACCTAAATAACCTGCACCTTTATTCTTGTACCTAAATAACCTGCACCTTTATTCCTGTACCTATATAACCTTCACCTTTATTCCTGTACCTAAATAACCTGCACCTTTATTCTTGTACCTAAATAACCTGCACCT
The DNA here is from genome assembly GCF_027579735.1 of Bombina bombina. Lineage (NCBI taxonomy): Eukaryota > Metazoa > Chordata > Amphibia > Anura > Bombinatoridae > Bombina > Bombina bombina. The sequence goes on from NW_026511489.1 coordinate 59,229, forward strand.
TTATTCCTGTACCTAAATAACCTGCACCTTTATTTTTATACCTAAATAACCTGCACCTTTATTCCTGTACCTAAATAATCTTCACCTTTATTCTTGTACCTAAATAACCTGCACCTTTATTCCTGTACCTAAATAACCTGCATCTTTATTATTGTACCTAAATAACCTGCACCTTTATTCTTGTACCTAAATAACCTGCACCTTTATTCCTGTACCTAAATAACCTGCACCTTTATTCCTGTACTTAAATAACCTGCACCTTTATTCCTGTACCTAAATAACCTGCACCTTTATTTCTGTACCAAATAACCTGCACCTTTATTTCTGTACCTAAATAACCTGCACCTTTATTCCTGTACCTAAATAACCTGCACCTTTATTCTTGTACCTAAATAACCTGCACCTTTATTCTTGTACCTAAATAACCTGCACATTTATTCCTGTACCTAAATAACCTGCACCTTTATTCTTGTACCTAAATAACCTGCACCTTTATTTCTGTACCTAAATAACCTGCACCTTTATTCCTGTACCTAAATAACCTGCACCTTTATTCCTGTACCTAAATAACCTGCACCTTTATTCCTGTACCTAAATAGCCTGCACCTTTATTCCTGTACCTAAATAACCTGCACCTTTATTCCTGTACCTATATAACCTGCACCTTTATTCCTGTACCTAAATAGCCTGCACCTTTATTCTTGTACCTAAATAACCTGCACCTTTATTCCTGTACCTAAATAGCCTGCACCTTTATTCTTGTACCTAAATAACCTGCACCTTTATTCCTGTACCTAAATAACCTGCACCTTTATTCCTGTACCTATATAACCTGCACCTTTATTCCTGTACCTAAATAACCTGCACCTTTATTCTTGTATCTAAATAACCTGCACCTTTATTCCTGTACCTAAATAACCAGCATCTTTATTATTGTACCTAAATAACCTTCACCTTTATTATTGTACCTAAATAACCTGCACCTTTATTCTTGTACCTAAATAACCTGCACCTTTATTCTTGTACCTAAATAACCTTCACCTTTATTATTGTACCTAAATAACCTGCACCTTTATTCTTGTACCTAAATAACCTGCACCTTTATTCCTGTACCTAAATAACCTGCACCTTTATTCTTGTACCTAAATAACCTGCACCTTTATTCTTGTACCTAAATAACCTGCACCTTTATTCCTGTACCTAAATAACCTGCACCTTTATTCTTGTACCTAAATAACCTGCACCTTTATTATTGTACCTAAATAACCTTCACCTTTATTATTGTACCTAAATAACCTGCACCTTTATTCTTGTACCTAAATAACCTGCACCTTTATTCCTGTACCTAAATAACCTGCACCTTTATTCCTGTACCTAAATAACCAGCATCTTTATTATTGTACCTAAATAACCTGCACCTTTATTCTTGTACCTAAATAACCTTCACCTTTATTATTGTACCTAAATAACCTGCACCTTTATTCTTGTACCTAAATAACCTGCACCTTTATTCTTGTACCTAAATAACCTGCACCTTTATTCTTGTACCTAAATAACCTGCACCTTTATTCCTGTACCTAAATAACCTGCACCTTTATTATTGTACCTAAATAACCTGCACCTTTATTCTTGTACCTAAATAACCTGCACCTTTATTCCTATACCTAAATAACCTGCACCTTTATTCTTGTACCTAAATAACCTGCACCTTTATTCTTGTACCTAAATAACCTGCACCTTTATTCCTGTACCTAAATAACCTGCACCTTTATTCTTGTACCTAAATAACCTGCACCTTTATTCTTGTACCTAAATAACCTGCACCTTTATTTCTGTACCTAAATAACCTGCACCTTTATTATTGTACCTAAATAACCTGCACCTTTATTATTGTACCTAAATAACCTGCACCTTTATTCCTGTACCTAAATAACCTGCACCTTTATTCTTGTACCTAAATAACCTGCACCTTTATTCTTGTACCTAAATAACCTGCACCTTTATTCTTGTACCTAAATAACCTGCACCTTTATTCCTGTACCTAAATAACCTGCACCTTTATTCTTGTACCTAAATAACCTGCACCTTTATTCCTGTACCTAAATAACCTGTACCTTTATTATTGTACCTAAATAACCTGCACCTTTATTCCTGTACCTAAATAACCTGCACCTTTATTCCTGTACCTATATAACCTTCACCTTTATTCCTGTACCTAAATAACCTGCACCTTTATTCTTGTACCTAAATAACCTGCACCTTTATTCCTGTACCTAAATAACCTGCACCTTTATTCCTGTACCTAAATAACCTGCACCTTTATTCTTGTACCTAAATAACCTGCACCTTTATTCCTGTACCTAAATAACCTGCACCTTCATTCCTGAACCTAAATAACCTGCACCTTTATTCTTGTACCTAAATAACCTGCACCTTTATTCCTGTACCTATATAACCTGCACCTTTATTCCTGTACCTAAATAACCTGCACCTTTATTCTTGTACCTAAATAACCTGCACCTTTATTCCTGTACCTATATAACCTGCACCTTTATTCCTGTACCTAAATAACCTGCACCTTTATTCCTGTACCTAAATAACCTGCACCTTTATTCTTGTACCTAAATAACCTGCACCTTTATTCCTGTACCTAAATAACCTTCACCTTTATTATTGTACCTAAATAACCTGCACCTTTATTCCTGTACCTAAATAACCTGCACCTTTATTCCTGTACCTAAATAACCTGTACCTTTATTCCTGTACCTAAATAACCTGCACCTTTATTCCTGTACCTATATAACCTGCACCTTTATTCCTGTACCTAAATAACCTGCACCTTTATTCCTGTACCTATATAACCTGCACCTTTATTCCTGTACCTAAATAACCTGCACCTTTATTCTTGTACCTAAATAACCTGCACCTTTATTCTTGTACCTAAATAACCTGCACCTTTATTCTTGTATCTAAATAACCTGCACCTTTATTCTTGTACCTAAATAACCTGCACCTTTATTCTTGTACCTAAATAACCTGCACCTTTATTCCTGTACCTAAATAACCTGCATCTTTATTATTGTACCTAAATAACCTGCACCTTTATTCTTGTACCTAAATAACCTGCACCTTTATTCTTGTATCTAAATAACCTGCACCTTTATTCTTGTACCTAAATAACCTGCACCTTTATTCTTGTACCTAAATAACCTGCACCTTTATTCCTGTACCTAAATAACCTGTACCTTTATTCTTGTACCTAAATAACCTGTTCCTTTATTCTTGTACCTAAATAACCTGCACCTTTATTCCTGTACCTAAATAACCTGCACCTTTATTTTTATACCTAAATAACCTGCACCTTTATTCCTGTACCTAAATAACCTGCACCTTTATTCCTGTACCTAAATAACCTGCACCTTTATTCCTGTACCTAAATAGCCTGCACCTTTATTCCTGTACCTAAATAACCTGCACCTTTATTCCTGTACCTAAATAACCTGCACCTTTATTCCTGTACCTAAATAGCCTGCACCTTTATTCCTGTACCTAAATAACCTGCACCTTTATTCCTGTACCTAAATAACCTGCACCTTTATTCCTGTACCTAAATAACCTGCACCTTTATTCTTGTACCTAAATAACCTGCACCTTTATTTCTGTACCTAAATAACCTGCACCTTTATTATTGTACCTAAATAACCTGCACCTTTATTCCTGTACCTAAATAACCTGCACCTTTATTCCTTTACCTAAATAACCTGCACCTTTATTCCTGTACCTAAATAACCTGCACCTTTATTCCTGTACCTAAATAACCTGCACCTTTATTCCTGTACCTTTATTCTTCTATCTTAATATCCCAATGTGCACAAGAAGCTGAAGTTAGAATATAGCGTGCACGATAACATATTCCCCCATAGAAGTCAATAGAGAAAAATGTTTTAAACTCTTGTGCTAACACAAACGCATATCTCAAGTGTGCTAACCTGACAAAGATATGTCAAAACATTCCAATGTTCTTCAAATAGCAGAATATGTTCTATTTATTAACAGATACATTTTTCTCTAGATATCTGAGAGTATTTTGGTGCAATATATATCTATACCTATAGTATATATATATATATATATATATATATATATATACAAAACATGGAAGGGAACTGCACTCCAAGACCGGATCAGGTACACATCCTGTGACTCAGTAACATCCAGCCCTGGGTGCTAAATAGTACTCCAAAAAAGCTGTGATGTCACCAGAGCCACAGGCAGTTAACCCCAGTCCGGAATGGGTGCAAGAAACAAGGGAGATTACAAATAAAAAGTAATACAACACATAGAAACACCCAGCACTCACCAGCTAGCTCACAGCTAAGATAAAATCACAACTGGAAAGGTTAGTCACCGCATCTGGCCAAATGGGAAAGCTCAGGCACCACGTCAAGGTCCTTTCCTTTGCCTGAGTCCCTAACACAGGCACACCATCATGCGAGCTCACAAAGCCAAACAAACTGAGAACAAAGAAGGGGTGCACAGGTGGCTGTAATCACCCATAGAAAATACAAAACATGGAAGGGAACTGCACTCCAAGACCGGATCAGGTACACATCCTGTGACTCAGTAACATCCAGCCCTGGGTGCTAAATAGCACTCCAAAAAAGCTGTGATGTCACCAGAGCCACAGGCAGTTAACCCCAGTCCGGAATGGGTGCAAGAAACAAGGGAGATTACAAATAAAAAGTAATACAACACATAGAAACACCCAGCACTCACCAGCTAGCTCACAGCTAAGATAAAATCACAACTGGAAAGGTTAGTCACCGCATCTGACCAAATGGGAAAGCTCAGGCACCACGTCAAGGTCCTTTCCTTTGCCTGAGTCCCTAACACAGGCACACCATCATGCGAGCTCACAAAGCCAAACAAACTGAGAACAAAGAAGGGGTGCACAGGTGGCTGTAATCACCCATAGAAAATACAAAACATGGAAGGGAACTGCACTCCAAGACCGGATCAGGTACACATCCTGTGACTCAGTAACATCCAGCCCTGGGTGCTAAATAGCACTCCAAAAAAGCTGTGATGTCACCAGAGCCACAGGCAGTTAACCCCAGTCCGGAATGGGTGCAAGAAACAAGGGAGATTACAAATAAAAAGTAATACAACACATAGAAACACCCAGCACTCACCAGCTAGCTCACAGCTAAGATAAAATCACAACTGGAAAGGTTAGTCACCGCATCTGGCCAAATGGGAAAGCTCAGGCACCACGTCAAGGTCCTTTCCTTTGCCTGAGTCCCTAACACAGGCACACCATCATGCGAGCTCACAAAGCCAAACAAACTGAGAACAAAGAAGGGGTGCACAGGTGGCTGTAATCACCCATAGAAAATACAAAACATGGAAGGGAACTGCACTCCAAGACCGGATCAGGTACACATCCTGTGACTCAGTAACATCCAGCCCTGGGTGCTAAATAGCACTCCAAAAAAGCTGTGATGTCACCAGAGCCACAGGCAGTTAACCCCAGTCCGGAATGGGTGCAAGAAACAAGGGAGATTACAAATAAAAAGTAATACAACACATAGAAACACCCAGCACTCACCAGCTAGCTCACAGCTAAGATAAAATCACAACTGGAAAGGTTAGTCACCGCATCTGGCCAAATGGGAAAGCTCAGGCACCACGTCAAGGTGACTAACCTTTCCAGTTGTGATTTTATCTTAGCTGTGAGCTAGCTGGTGAGTGCTGGGTGTTTCTATGTGTTGTATTACTTTTTATTTGTAATCTCCCTTGTTTCTTGCACCCATTCCGGACTGGGGTTAACTGCCTGTGGCTCTGGTGACATCACAGCTTTTTTGGAGTGCTATTTAGCACCCAGGGCTGGATGTTACTGAGTCACAGGATGTGTACCTGATCCGGTCTTGGAGTGCAGTTCCCTTCCATGTTTTGTATTTTCTATGGGTGATTACAGCCACCTGTGCACCCCTTCTTTGTTCTCAGTTTGTTTGGCTTTGTGAGCTCGCATGATGGTGTGCCTGTGTTAGGGACTCAGGCAAAGGAAAGGACCTTGACGTGGTGCCTGAGCTTTCCCATTTGGCCAGATGCGGTGACTAACCTTTCCAGTTGTGATTTTATCTTAGCTGTGAGCTAGCTGGTGAGTGCTGGGTGTTTCTATGTGTTGTATTACTTTTTATTTATAATCTCCCTTGTTTCTTGCACCCATTCCGGACTGGGGTTAACTGCCTGTGGCTCTGGTGACATCACAGCTTTTTTGGAGTGCTATTTAGCACCCAGGGCTGGATGTTACTGAGTCACAGGATGTGTACCTGATCCGGTCTTGGAGTGCAGTTCCCTTCCATGTTTTGTATTTTCTATGGGTGATTACAGCCACCTGTGCACCCCTTCTTTGTTCTCAGTTTGTTTGGCTTTGTGAGCTCGCATGATGGTGTGCCTGTGTTAGGGACTCAGGCAAAGGAAAGGACCTTGACGTGGTGCCTGAGCTTTCCCATTTGGCCAGATGCGGTGACTAACCTTTCCAGTTGTGATTTTATCTTAGCTGTGAGCTAGCTGGTGAGTGCTGGGTGTTTCTATGTGTTGTATTACTTTTTATTTGTAATCTCCCTTGTTTCTTGCACCCATTCCGGACTGGGGTTAACTGCCTGTGGCTCTGGTGACATCACAGCTTTTTTGGAGTGCTATTTAGCACCCAGGGCTGGATGTTACTGAGTCACAGGATGTGTACCTGATCCGGTCTTGGAGTGCAGTTCCCTTCCATGTTTTGTATTTTCTATGGGTGATTACAGCCACCTGTGCACCCCTTCTTTGTTCTCAGTTTGGCTTTGTGAGCTCGCATGATGGTGTGCCTGTGTTAGGGACTCAGGCAAAGGAAAGGACCTTGACGTGGTGCCTGAGCTTTCCCATTTGGCCAGATGCGGTGACTAACCTTTCCAGTTGTGATTTTATCTTAGCTGTGAGCTAGCTGGTGAGTGCTGGGTGTTTCTATGTGTTATATATATATATATATATATATATATATATATATATATATATATATATATATATATATATATATATATATATATATATATATATATATACAGTATATATATATTTACAGTATATAGAGACGATTATATACAGTATATATATATTTACAGTATATTTACAGTATATAGAGACGATTATATACAGTATATATATATTTACAGTATATTTACAGTATATAGAGATGATTATATACAGTATATATATATTTACAGTATATTTACAGTATATAGAGACGATTATATACACTATATATATATTTACAGCATATAGAGATGATTATATACAGTATATATATATTTACAGTATATAGAGATGATTATATACAGTATATATATATTTACAGTATATAGAGACGATTATATACAGTATATATATATTTACAGTATATAGAGACGATTATATACAGTATAGATATATTTACAGTATATTTACAGTATATTTACAGTATATAGAGACGATTATATACAGTATAGATATATATTTACAGTATATAGAGACGATTATATACAGTATAGATATATATTTACAGTATATAGAGACGATTATATACAGTATATATATATTTACAGTATATAGAGACGATTATATACAGTATAGATATATATTTACAGTATATAGAGACGATTATATACAGTATATATATATTTACAGTATATAGAGATGATTATATACAGTATAGATATATTTACAGTATATAGAGACGATTATATACAGTATATATATATATTTACAGTATATAGAGATGATTATATACAGTATAGATATATTTACAGTATATAGAGATGATTATATACAGTATATATATATTTACAGTATATAGAGACGATTATATACAGTATATATATATTTACAGTATATAGAGACGATTATATACAGTATATATATATATATTTACAGTATATAGAGACGATTATATACAGTATATATATATATATATATTTACAGTATATAGAGACAATTATATACAGTATAGATATATTTACAGTATATAGAGACGATTATATACAGTATAGATATATATTTACAGTATATAGAGACGATTATATACAGTATATATATATTTACAGTATATAGAGACAATTATATACAGTATATATATATATATTTACAGTATATAGAGACGATTATATACAGTATAGATATATATTTACAGTATATAGAGACGATTATATACAGTATATATATATTTACAGTATATAGAGACGATTATATACAGTATAGATATATATTTACAGTATATAGAGACGATTATATACAGTATATATATATTTACAGTATATAGAGATGATTATATACAGTATAGATATATTTACAGTATATAGAGACGATTATATACAGTATATATATATTTACAGTATATAGAGATGATTATATACAGTATATATATATTTACAGTATATAGAGAGGATTATATACAGTATATATATATTTACAGTATATAGAGACGATTATATACAGTATATATATATATATATATTTACAGTATATAGAGACAATTATATACAGTATAGATATATTTACAGTATATAGAGACGATTATATACAGTATAGATATATATTTACAGTATATAGAGACGATTAAATACAGTATATATATATATTTACAGTATATAGAGACAATTATATACAGTATATATATATTTACAGTATATAGAGACGATTATATACAGTATAGATATATATTTACAGTATATAGAGACGATTATATACAGTATAGATATATATTTACAGTATATAGAGACGATTATATACAGTATATATATATTTACAGTATATAGAGACGATTATATACAGTATATATATATATTTACAGTATATAGAGACGATTATATAAAGTATATATATATTTACAGTATATAGAGATGATTATATACAGTATATATATATTTACAGTATATAGAGATGATTATATACAGTATATATATATTTACAGTATATAGAGACAATTATATACAGTATATATATATATATATTTACAGTATATAGAGACGATTATATACAGTATAGATATATATTTACAGTATATAGAGACGATTATATACAGTATAGATATATATTTACAGTATATAGAGACAATTATATACCGTATATATATATTTACAGTACATAGAGATGATTATATACAGTATAGATATATATTTACAGTATATAGAGACGATTATATACAGTATATATATATTTACAGTATATAGAGACTATTATATACAGTATAGATATATATTTACAGTATATAGAGACAATTATATACAGTATATATATATTTACAGTATATAGAGACAATTATATACAGTATATATATATTTACAGTATATAGAGACGATTATATACAGTATAGATATATATTTACAGTATATAGAGACAATTATATACAGTATATATATATTTACAGTATATAGAGACAATTATATACAGTATATATATATTTACAGTATATAGACATGATTATATACAGTATATATATATATATATTTACAGTATATAGAGATGATTATATACAGTATATATATATATATATATATATATTTACAGTATATAGAGACGATTATTTACAGTATATTTACAGTATATAGAGATGATTATATACAGTATATATATATTTACAGTATATAGAGACGATTATATACAGTATAGATATATTTACAGTATATAGAGACGATTATATAGAGTATAGATATATATTTACAGTATATAGAGACGATTATATACAGTATATATATATATTTACAGTATATAGAGATGATTATATACAGTATAGATATATATTTACAGTATATAGAGACAATTATATACAGTATATATATATTTACAGTATATAGAGACAATTATATACAGTATATATATATTTACAGTATATAGAGACGATTATATACAGTATAGATATATATTTACAGTATACAGAGACAATTATATACAGTATATATATATTTACAGTATATAGAGACAATTATATACAGTATATATATATTTACAGTATATAGACATGATTATATACAGTATATATATATATATTTACAGTATATATAGATGATTATATACAGTATATATATATATTTACAGTATATAGAGACGATTATTTACAGTATATTTACAGTATATAGAGATGATTATATACAGTATATATATATTTACAGTATATAGAGACGATTATATACAGTATAGATATATTTACAGTATATAGAGACAATTAAATACAGTATATATATATTTACAGTATATAGAGATGATTATATACAGTATATATATATTTACAGTATATAGAGATGATTATATACAGTATATATATATTTACAGTATATAGAGACGATTATATACAGTATAGATATATATTTAGAGTATATAGAGACAATTATATACAGTATATATATATTTACAGTATATAGAGACGATTATATACAGTATAGATATATATTTACAGTATATAGAGACAATTATATACAGTATATATATATATTTACAGTATATAGAGACGATTATATACAGTATAGATATATATTTACAGTATATAGAGACGATTATATACAGTATATATATATTTACAGTATATAGAGACGATTATATACAGTATAGATATATATTTACAGTATATAGAGACAATTATATACAGTATATATATATTTACAGTATATAGAGACGATTATATACAGTATAGATATATATTTACAGTATATAGAGACGATTATATACAGTATATATATATTTACAGTATATAGAGACAATTATATACAGTATATATATATTTACAGTATATAGAGATGATTATATACAGTATATATATATATTTACAGTATATAGAGATGATTATATACAGTATATATATATTTACAGTATATAGAGACGATTATTTACAGTATAGATATATATTTACAGTATATAGAGACAATTATATACAGTGTAGATATATTTACAGTATATAGAGACGATTATATACAGTATAGATATATATTTACAGTATATAGAGATGATTATATACAGTATATATATATTTACAGTATATAGAGACAATTATATACAGTATATATATATATTTACAGTATATAGAGACAATTATATACAGTATAGATATATATTTACAGTATATAGAGACAATTATTTACAGTATATATATATATATATATTTACAGTATATAGAGACAATTATATACAGTATAGATATATATTTACAGTATATAGAGACGATTATATACAGTATAGATATATATTTACAGTATATAGAGACGATTATATACAGTATAGATATATATTTACAGTATATAGAGACGATTATATACAGTATATATATATTTACAGTATATAGAGACGATTATATACAGTATATATATATATATATATATATATATATATATTTACAGTATATAGAGACGATTATATACAGTATATATATATTTACAGTATATAGAGACGATTATATACAGTATATATATATTTACAGTATATAGAGATGATTATATACAGTATATATATATTTACAGTATATAGAGACGATTATATACAGTATAGATATATTTACAGTATATAGAGACAATTAAATACAGTATATATATATTTACAGTATATAGAGATGATTATATACAGTATATATATATTTACAGTATATAGAGATGATTATATACAGTATATATATATTTACAGTATATAGAGACGATTATATACAGTATAGATATATATTTACAGTATATAGAGACAATTATATACAGTATATATATATATTTACAGTATATAGAGACGATTATATACAGTATAGATATATATTTACAGTATATAGAGACAATTATATACAGTATATATATATATATTTACAGTATATAGAGACGATTATATACAGTATAGATATATATTTACAGTATATAGAGACGATTATATACAGTATATATATATTTACAGTATATAGAGACGATTATATACAGTATAGATATATATTTACAGTATATAGAGACAATTATATACAGTATATATATATTTACAGTATATAGAGACGATTATATACAGTATAGATATATATTTACAGTATATAGAGACGATTATATACAGTATATATATATTTACAGTATATAGAGACAATTATATACAGTATATATATATTTACAGTATATAGAGATGATTATATACAGTATATATATATATTTACAGTATATAGAGATGATTATATACAGTATATATATATATTTACAGTATATAGAGACGATTATTTACAGTATAGATATATATTTACAGTATATAGAGACAATTATATACAGTGTAGATATATTTACAGTATATAGAGACGATTATATACAGTATAGATATATATTTACAGTATATAGAGATGATTATATACAGTATATATATATTTACAGTATATAGAGACAATTATATACAGTATATATATATATATATTTACAGTATATAGAGACAATTATATACAGTATAGATATATATTTACAGTATATAGAGACAATTATATACAGTATATATATATATATTTACAGTATATAGAGACAATTATATACAGTATAGATATATATTTACAGTATATAGAGACGATTATATACAGTATAGATATATATTTACAGTATATAGAGACGATTATATACAGTATAGATATATATTTACAGTATATAGAGACGATTATATACAGTATATATATATTTACAGTATATAGAGACGATTATATACAGTATATATATATATATATATTTACAGTATATAGAGACGATTATATACAGTATATATATATTTACAGTATATAGAGACGATTATATACAGTATATATATATTTACAGTATATAGAGATGATTATATACAGTATATATATATTTACAGTATATAGAGACGATTATATACAGTATATATATTTACAGTATATAGAGACGATTATATACAGTATAGATATATATTTACAGTATATAGAGACGATTATATACAGTATAGATATATATTTACAGTATATAGAGACAATTATATACAGTATATATATATTTACAGTATATAGAGACGATTATATACAGTATATATATATATTTACAGTATATAGAGACAATTATATACAGTATATATATATTTACAGTATATAGAGACGATTATATACAGTATAGATATATATTTACAGTATATAGAGACGATTATATACAGTATATATATATTTACAGTATATAGAGACAATTATATACAGTATATATATATTTACAGTATATAGAGATGATTATATACAGTATAGATATATATTTACAGTATATAGAGACAATTATATACAGTATATATATATATTTACAGTATATAGAGACAATTATATACAGTATATATATATTTACAGTATATAGAGATGATTATATACAGTATATATGTATATTTACAGTATATATATATTTACAGTATATACAGACGATTATTTACAGTATATTTACAGTATATAGAGATGATTATATACAGTATATATATATATTTACAGTATATAGAGACGATTATATACAGTATAGATATATTTACAGTATATAGAGACGATTATATACAGTATATATATTTACAGTATATAGAGATGATTATATACAGTATATATATATTTACAGTATATAGAGATGATTATATACAGTATATATATATTTACAGTATATAGAGACAGTTATATACAGTATATATATATTTACAGTATATAGAGACAATTATATACAGTATATATATATATTTACAGTATATAGAGACGATTATATACAGTATATATATATTTACAGTATATAGAGACGATTATATACAGTATATATATATATTTACAGTATATAGAGACGATTATATATAGTATATATATATTTACAGTATATAGAGACGATTATATACAGTATATATATATTTACAGTATATAGAGACAATTATATACAGTATAGATATATATTTACAGTATATAGAGACAATTATATACAGTATATATATATATATATTTACAGTATATTTACAGTATATAAAGACAATTATATACAGTATATATATATTTACAGTATATTTACAGTATATAGAGACAATTATATACAGTATATATATATTTACAGTATATTTACAGTATATAGAGACAATTATATACAGTATATATATATATTTACAGTATATTTACAGTATATAGAGACAATTATATACAGTATATATATATATATTTACAGTATATTTACAGTATATAGAGATGATTATATACAGTATAGATATATATTTACAGTATATAGAGACAATTATATACAGTATATATATATTTACAGTATATAGAGACGATTATATACAGTATAGATATATATTTACAGTATATAGAGACGATTATATACAGTATATATATATTTACAGTATATAGAGACGATTATATACAGTATAGATATATATTTACAGTATATAGAGACAATTATATACAGTATATATATATTTACAGTATATAGAGACAATTATATACAGTATATATTTACAGTATATAGAGACAATTATATACAGTATAGATATATATTTACAGTATATAGAGACAATTATATAAAGTATATAAATATTTACAGTATATAGAGACAATTATATACAGTATATATATATATTTACAGTATATAGAGATGATTATATACAGTATATATATATATTTACAGTATATAGAGATGATTATATACAGTATATATATATTTACAGTATATAGAGACGATTATTTACAGTATATTTACAGTATATAGAGATGATTATATACAGTATATATATATTTACAGTATATAGAGACGATTATATACAGTATAGATATATTTACAGTATATAGAGACGATTATATACAGTATATATATATATATTTACAGTATATAGAGATGATTATATACAGTATATATATATATATTTACAGTATATAGAGACAATTATATACAGTATATATATATATATATATATATATATATTTACAGTATATTTACAGTATATAAAGACTTATATATAAAGTATATATATATTTACAGTATATTTACAGTATATAGAGACAATTATATACAGTATATATATATTTACAGTATATTTACAGTATATAGAGACAATTATATACAGTATATATATATATTTACAGTATATTTACAGTATATAGAGACAATTATATACAGTATATATATATTTACAGTATATTTACAGTATATAGAGACGATTATATACAGTATATATATATATTTACAGTATATAGAGATGATTATATACAGTATATATATATACAAATATATATAGGAATATCTATTTATAAATATTCAGAACATATTTCCCTGTGTGCAGAACATTGGAATGGGAAATATTTTCTCTTTTTCGGACCATTCTCCATAAACCCTAGAGATGATTGTGTGCGAAAATCCCAGTAGATCAGCAGTTTTTGAAATACGCAGACCAGCCCGTCTGGCACCAACAACCATGCCACGTTCAAAGTCACTTAAAGTCCCTTTTCTTCCCCATTCTGATGCTCGCTTTGAACTTCAGCAAGTTGTCTTGACCACTAAATGTATTGAGTTGCTGCCACGTGATTGGCTGATTAACAATTTGTGTTACCAAGCAATTGAACAGGTGTACCTAATAAAGTAGCCGGTGAGTGATGAAGCAGAGTTACGTCCGTAAAAAGAGGGCAAGCCCCCTTCACGTCATTACGTCATCATGCATAGGTGGTTTACACTGAGCAGTATATTCAAGCGTCCTGTGAATACAGACCAACAGATCTTTTTTTGGGATAACCCAGCAGCACCTACAACCAAGACGGACATTTGACTTGCCTCAGGGACATTCTTCTTAGGACTTGTTGATTTTGGGTGTATCCCGCTTGCTATTTTGTCATCACATACCTCACATGTTTGAGGTGATTTCTCGTGAGTAGTTCCTAGATTGGGGATTGGGCTCACATTTGTATTTGTTAAAACTCCATTAAAATACTGCACTTAGAGTCTTTTGTGCGCTCTCTTTCTTAATTTTTCTTGCATATATATATATATATATATATGTATATATATATATATATATAAATGATATACAGTATATATATATATGTCTATTTATGTATACATATGTATTTATGTGTTTATTTGTGTATATATGTCTGTGAATACATACTGTATGTATACACACGCTCACACACATACATATATATATAGCAAACAGAGAAAGTCCAGCTCTCAGCTAAGATTAAAAGCAAAAATGGAAGGGTTAGTTACCGCATCTGGCCAAATGGGACAAGCCCAGGTACCACGTCATGGTGTCTTCCAAAACCTGAGTCCCTAAAACAGCCACACAATGCAAGCTCTCAATCCAACAAACTGGGAACAAGTGAAGGGTGCACAGGCTTATGTAATCACCCTAGACATATACAAAACACGGAAGGCGACTGCACTCTCAGACCGGACCAGGTACACATCCCATGACCCTGCAACATGCACAGCAGTGGGTGCACAATAGCACTCTCAGAATGCTGTACTGTCCCCAGAGCCACAGGCAGTTAACCCCAGACAGGTCTGGGTGCAAAGCCCATAGGGAAAATTACAAAACAAATTAATACAGCACACAGAGAAAGCCAAGCAATCACAAGCTCTCAGCTAAGATAAAAAGCAGCAATGGAAGAGTTAGTTACCGCATCTGTCCAAATGGGAAAAGCCCAGGTACCACGTCAAGGTCTCTTTCAAAACCTGAAAGCTCTCAACCCAACAAACTGGGAACAAGTGAAGGGTGCACAGGCATATGTAATCACCCTAGACATATACAAAACACAGAAGGCGACTGCACTCTCAGACTGGACCAGGTACACATCTCATAACCCTGCAACATGCACAGCCCTGGGTGCACAATAGCACTCTCAGGAAGCTTCACTGTCCCCAGAGCCACAGGCAGTTAACTGTCTCTGTGTGTTGTATTAATTTGTTTTGTAATTTTCCCTATGGTTCTTGCACCCAGACCTGTCTGGGGTTAACTGTCTGTGGCTCTGGGGACAGCACAGCTTCCTGTGAGTGCTTACTCATCAGTAAGTCCACTGATTATAAGGGAACAATGATTGGCTAGGTAAACACCAATAGAAGGATGGCTGCTAATGATGCAGCAAATGTAAAATGTGTAAACACTTGTTAAAAGGCCAATACATGATGGACATTATGGGTCACTCTCACAGAGTTAAGGGTCGCAGTGAGGGGGTAGTAAATGTAGCCTATTGTTCTTGTCCCCGGTTTTACGTGGGCAAAACCTACAGAGAATTTAGGGAGCGGATGAAGGAACACAGAAGGGAGTAGCCAGACACTTTTTTGAGGTGCACCAAAGCAGTGTCCAAGATTTAAAATTCATGGGTCTTGAACGTATAGATGTTAGTGAAAGAGGGGGAGATTGGGACAATTTACTCCTTAAATCTGAATGTAGGTGGATCTACAATTTAAATTCACTTCAACCTTTAGGGTTAAATGAAGAATTAAATTATGCGCCTTTTCTTATAAACTGAAGCCATTTATGTGCAATTTAAATGGAGTATTTACATATTGCAGCTTTATGGTCATTAACACTATGGCTCTTTAAAAATTGGTCTCTACAGCTAAATGTTTCCCTATTTTGATGGATTATAGATAAGAAAATATCAATATTAGGAATTTACCCACAGTTGTTTGTACGCCTTCAACATTAGGTCAAATTGAGTATTTATTTAAAAAGAGAAAAAAACACAGAGGCGCCCAATGGCCTAGTACCATCAACACAAGCAGGATATGTATAAGAATAAAGGGTTACTCACAAATGAATAGCACTAGATAGGTGCAAGCAGGGAGACTGGAACCTCACAGCTGTCCAGCTAACTGTATTGGAACAACCAGGTATCAGCAGTGGAGTCCCAGCAAAAGATATCAGTGTGTTCTTAGATGAATACAAAACAAAACCATTATGGCCTAGCACAGTATGGTTCAAAGGGCAAGTAATGTGAAAAAAACTAACTCACTTATTCCAAAGCACCTCCAGGTATAATACAAGCAGGCTGGAGCGTCTCAGCCGCCCAGCTGACTGGTCCCAGGTGGTAAGCAGGTTACACAGCAATAACAGGATGTAAAATATAAAGTGCAATCCAAACAGCAGCAAGTGTATAGTATAAAATAAACTTTAAAAAAAGCAACGTGTTTCTCAGGCACATAAGGGCTATTTCTTCAGGCTATTGTACAAAAAATAAAAATACACTTGCTATTTAAAACACATTCGGCTAGATTACGCGTTTTGCGGTATGAGTGAAAAAGCAGCGTTATGGCTCTTTTTCACTACCGCTGGTATTACGAGTCTTGCAGGTATATCTGTACCGCACACTTTTTTGGCCGGAACGCAACGTAACTACCGCAGCTTTTAAAAAGTCCTTTTTCAATGGGACTTCCATAGCGCCGGTATTATGAGTTTGCCTGGGAGGCCAAAAAGTGAGCGGTACAGCTTATACCATCAAGATCCATACTGTAGATTGAAAGTCAGTAGTTATGGGTTTTATGCTACAAAGCTGTAACATAAAACTCATAACTAAAGTGCTAAAAAGTACACTAACACCCATAAACTACCTATTAACCCCTAAACCGAGGCCCTCTCGTATCACAAACACTAAAATAAAATTATTAACCCCTAATCTGCCGCTCCGGACATCGCAGCCACTATAATAAACATATTAACCCCTAAACTGCCGCACTCACGCATCGTAAACACTAGTTAAATATTATTAACCCCTAATCTGCTGTCCCTTACATCGCCGCAACCTACATTACTGTTATTAACCCCTAATCTGCCGCCCCTAATGTCACCACCACTATACTAAAGTTATTAACCCCTAAACCTAACCCTAAGTCTAACCCTAACCCTAACACCCACTAACTTTAATATAATTAAAATAAATCTAAATAAAAATTACTATAATTAACTAAATAATTCCTATTTAAGACTAAATACTTACCTATAAAATAAACCATAAGCTAGCTACAATATAACTAATAGTTACATTGTAGCTAGCTTAGGTTTTATTTTTATTTCACAGGCAAGTTTGTATTTATTTTAACTAGGTAGACTAGTTAGTAAATAGTTATTAACTATTTAATAACTACCTAGCTAAAATAATTACAAATGTACCTGTAAAATAAAACCTAACCTGTCTTACACTAACACCTAACCTTACACTACAATTAAATAAATTACATTAATTAAATACAATTAACTAAATTACAAAAAAAACAAACACTAAATTACACAAAATAAAAAAAGAAATGATCAAATATTTATACTAATTACATCTAATCTAATAGCCCTATCAAAATAAAAAAGCACCCCCAAAATAAAAAAAACCCTAGCCTACAATAAACTACCAATGGCCCTTAAAAGGACCTTTTGCAGGGCAAATAATACAAACAACCCCCCAACAGTAAAACCCACCACCCACACAACCAACCCCCCAAATAAAATCCTATCTAAAAAACCTAAGCTCCCCATTGCCCTGAAAAGGACATTTGTATGGGCATTGCCGTTAAAAGGGCAGTTAGCTCTTTTTTTTTTTGCCCAAACCCTAACCTAAAAATAAAACCCACCCAATAAACCCTTAAAAAAACCTAACACTAACCCCCGAAGATCCACTTACAGTTTTTGAAGACCGGACATCCATCCGCAATGAAGCGGCAGAAGTCCTCAGCAAAGCTGGCAGAAGTCTTCATCCAAGCGGGTCGAAGTCTTCATCCAAGCCAGCAGAAGTCTTCATCCAGACGGCATATTCTATCTTCATCCATCCGGCGCGGAGCGGCTCCATCTTCAAGACATCCGGCGCGGAGCATCCTCTTCTGACGACGGCTAACGAAGAATGAAGGTTCCTTTAAGGGACATCATCCAAAGTGGCATCCCTTGAATTCCGATTGGCTGATAGAATTCTATCAGCCAATTGGAAATAAAGGTGAAAAACTCCTATTGGCTGATGCAATCAGCCAATAGGATTGAGCTTGCATTATATTGGCTGATTGGAACAGCCAATAGAATGCGAGCTCAATCCTATTGGCTGATTGCAGCAGCCAATAGGATTTTTTCACCTTTAATTCTGATTGACTGATAGAATTCTATCAGCCAATCGGAATTCAAGGAACGCCATCTTGGATGACGTCCCTTAAAGGAACCTTCATTCTTTGTAGCCGTCGTCAGAAGAGGATGCTATGCGCCGGATGTCTTGAAGATGGAGCCGCTCCGCGTCGGATGGATGAAGATAGAAGATGCCGTCTGGATGAAGACTGCTGCCGGCTTGCATGAAGACTTCAGACCGCTTGGATGAAGACTTCTGCCGCCTTCGCTGAGGACTTCTGCCGCTTCGTTGAGGATAGATGTCCGGTCTTCAAAAACTGTAAGTGGATCTTCGGGGGTTAGTCTTAGGTTTTTTTAAGGGTTTTTTGTGTGGGTTTTATTTTAGCTTAGGGTTTGGGCAGAAAAAGAGCTAAATGCCCTTTTAAGGGCAATGCCCATACAAATGCCCTTTTCAGGGCAATGGGGAGCTTAAGTTTTTTAGATAGGATTTTATTTGGGGGGTTGGTTGTGTGGATGGTGGGTTTTACTGTTGGGGGGTTGTTTGTATTATTTTTTTACAGGTAAAAGAGCTGATTTCTTTGAGGCAATGTCCCGCAAAAGGCCCTTTTAAGGGCTATTGGTAGTTTATTGTAGGCTAGGGTTTTTTTTATTTTGGGGGGGCTTTTTATTTTGATAGGGCTATTAGATTAGGTGTAATTAGTTTAAATATTTGATCATTTCTTTTTTATTTTGTGCAATTTAGTGTTTGTTTTTTTGTAATTTAGTTAATTGTATTTAATTAATGTAATTTATTTAATTGTAGTGTAAGGTTAGGTGTTAGTGTAAGACAGGTTAGGTTTTATTTTACAGGTACATTTGTATTTATTTTAGCTAGGTAGTTATTAAATAGTTAATAACTATTTACTAACTAGTCTACCTAGTTAAAATAAATACAAACTTGCCTGTGAAATAAAAATAAAACCTAAGCTAGATACAATGTAACTATTAGTTATATTGTAGCTAGCTTAGGATTTATTTTATAGGTAAGTATTTAGTCTTAAATAGGAATTATTTAGTTAATGATAGCAATTTTTATTTAGATTTATTTTAATTTTATTAAAGTTAGTGGTGTTAGGGTTAGGGTTACACTTAGGGTTAGGTTTAGGGGTTTATAACTTTAGTATAGTGGCGGTGACATTGGGGTGGCAGATTAGGGGTTAATAAATGTAGGTAGGTGGCAGCGATGTTAGGGGCGGCAGATTAGGGGTTAATAAGTATAGGTAGGTGGCGGCGACATTGGGGGAGGCAGATTAGGGGTTAATAAGTGTAGGTAGGTGGCGGCGATGTCGGGGGTGGCAGATTAGGGGTTAATAAGTGTAATGTAGGTGTCTGCGATGTCGGAGCGGCAGATTAGGGGTGTTTAGACTCAGGATTTATATTAGGGTTTTAGGTGTAAACATAACTTTTGTTTCCCCATAGGAATTAATGGGGCTGCGTTACGGAGCTTTACACTCCTTTATTGCAGGTTTTAGGCTTTTTTTTAGCCGGCTCTCCCCATTGATGTCTATGGGGAAATCGTGCACGAGCACGTAAAACCAGCTCGAAGCAGTGCTGGTATTTAAGTGCGGTATGGAGCTCAATTTTGCTCAATGCTGCAATGTTGCCAGCTAACGCCGGGTTTATGAAAACCTGTAATAGCGGCGCTATAGGGAGGTGAGCGGTGGAAATAACTTGCAAGTTAGTACTGAGCCGCTCTTACCGCAAAACTCGTAATCTAGCCGTTAGTGAGCTATGATTGGAGGTGTGGTGATTGATACCAGGTGTATGGAATCCTCATTAGCTTGGTTCCCATAGAGACCATAGTATATAAAAAAAAATAAAAGCTGTTGATGTTTAACACAGCACAATGTGACAGACATACACATCTATAAGTGTATTGTATGATACATAATACATAATATACAAACAAATTCATTAATGACACAGTCCCTATATGGGAACACACATTCATCAAAACACATAAAAAATAAATATATATATATATATATAAATATATATATGTGTGTGTGTGTGTGAATTAGAACAGCAATCACAAATAAGAGATTTCCTAAATATCTATTGTGTAGTGGACAATTTCGTTCTTATACATAGGTGGCCAACAGGTAATATTAGTAACTATGCTCTTTTTCCATGCTTAGGAAGGTACTTATGAATTACATTATCTCAATAGGAATCCCTTTATAGACAAATAAAGGGATTCCTATTGAGATAATGCAATTCATCAGTACCTCCCTAAGCATGGAAAAAGAGCATAGTTACTAATGTTACCTGTTGGCCACCTATGTATAAGAACGAAGGGCCCGATCAAATATACGGCGCAGGTTTCGACGCAAGCGTGGGAACCCGCGCCGCCCGTAATTTCACCTCGCACATTGGGGTATTACATATACTGCGCCGTTAGATGCTAAACTGGAGTAAGTAGGACAAACTGGCGATCTTCTGAAATGTGCGCAAATACACATTTTAGTTGTCTCAAGTAACTTACGCCAGTATTTTGTCCACGGAAAGTGTCAATAAAACAGAATTTATGCTTACCTGATAAATTACTTTCTCCAACGGTGTGTCCGGTCCACGGCGTCATCCTTACTTGTGGGATATTCTCTTCCCCAACAGGAAATGGCAAAGAGTCCCAGCAAAGCTGGTCACATGATCCCTCCTAGGCTCCGCCCACCCCAGTCATTCGACCGACGGACAGGAGGAAATATATATAGGAGAAACCATATGGTACCGTGGTGACTGTAGTTAGAGAAAATAATTCATCAGACCTGATTAAAAAACCAGGGCGGGCCGTGGACCGGACACACCGTTGGAGAAAGTAATTTATCTGGTAAGCATAAATTCTGTTTTCTCCAACATTGGTGTGTCCGGTCCACGGCATCATCCTTACTTGTGGGAACCAATACCAAAGCTTTAGGACACAGATGAAGGGAGGGAGCAAATCAGGTCACCTAAACGGAAGGCACCACAGCTTGCAAAACCTTTCTCCCAAAAATAGCTTCCGAAGAAGCAAAAGTATCAAATTTGTAAAATTTGGCAAAAGTGTGCAGTGAAGACCAAGTCGCTGCCTTACATATCTGGTCAACAGAAGCCTCGTTCTTGAAGGCCCATGTGGAAGCCACAGCCCTAGTGGAGTGAGCTGTGATTCTTTCAGGAGGTTGCCGTCCGGCAGTCTCATAAGCCAATCGGATAATACTTTTAAGCCAAAAGGAAAGAGAGGTAGAAGTCGCTTTTTGACCTCTCCTTTTACCAGAATAAACAACAAACAAGGAAGATGTTTGTCTGAAATCTTTAGTAGCCTCTAAATAGAACTTTAGAGCATGGACAACGTCCAAATTGTGTAACAAACGTTCCTTCTTTGAAACTGGATTCGGACACAAAGAAGGTACAACTATCTCCTGGGTAATATTTTTGTTAGAAACAACTTTAGGAAGAAAACCAGGCTTAGTACGCAAAACCACCTTATCTGCATGGAAAACCAGATAGGGCGGAGAACACTGCAGAGCAGATAACTCTGAAACTCTTCTAGCAGAAGAAATTGCAACTAAAAACAAAACTTTCCAAGATAGTAACTTAATATCTATGGAATGTAAAGGTTCAAACGGAACCCCTTGAAGAACTGAAAGAACTAGATATAGACTCCAGGGAGGAGTCAAAAGTCTGTAAACAGGCTTGATCCTAACCAGAGCCTGAACAAAAGCTTGAACATCTGGCACAGCTGCCAGTCTTTTGTGTAGTAAGACAGATAAAGCAGAGCTCTGTCCCTTTAGAGAACTTGCAGATAATCCTTTCTCCAAACCTTCTTGTAGAAAGGAGAGAATCTTAGGAATTTTTATCTTATTCCATGGGAATCCTTTGGATTCACACCAACAGATATATTTTTTCCATATTTTATGGTAAATTTTTCTAGTCACAGGTTTTCTGTCCTGAACCAGAGTATCTATAACAGAATCTGAAAACCCACGCTTTGATAGAATCAAGCGTTCAATCTCCAAGCCGTCAGTTGGAGGGAGACCAGATTTGGATGTTCGAATGGACCCTGAACAAGAAGGTCCTGTCTCAAAGGTAGCTTCCATGGTGGAGCCGATGACATATTCACCAGGTCTGCATACCAAGTCCTGCGTGGCCACGCAGGAGCTATCAAAATCACCGAGGCCCTCTCCTGACTGATCCTTACCAGCCTGGGAATGAGAGGAAACGGTGGGAATACATAAGCTAGGTTGAAGGTCCAAGGTGCTACTAGTGCATCTACTAGAGTCGCCTTGGGATCCCTGGATCTGGACCCGTAGCAAGGAACCTTGAAGTTCTGACGAGACGCCATCAGATCCATGTCTGGAATGCCCCATAATTTAGTTATTTGGGCAAAAATTTCCGGATGGAGTTCCCACTCCCCCGGATGGAATGTCTGACGACTCAGAAAATCCGCTTCCCAATTTTCCACTCCTGGGATGTGGATCGCAGACAAGTGGCAGGAGTGATCCTCCACCCATTGAATTATTTTGGTCACTTCTTTCATCGCCAGGGAACTCTTTGTTCCCCCCTGATGATTGATATAAGCAACGGTCGTCATGTTGTCTGATTGGAACCTTATGAATTTGGCCTTTGCTAGTTGAGGCCAAGCTCTGAGAGCATTGAATATCGCTCTCAGTTCCAGAATGTTTATCGGGAGAAGAGACTCTTCCCGAGACCATAGACCCTGAGCTTTCAGGGATTCCCAGACCGCGCCCCAGCCCACTAGACTGGCGTCGGTCGTGACAATGACCCACTCTGGCCTGCGGAAGCTCATTCCCTGGGACAGATGGTCCAGGGTCAGCCACCAACGGAGTGAATCTCTGGTCTTTTGATCTACTTGAATCATTGGAGACAAGTCTGAATAATCCCCATTCCACTGTTTGAGCATGCACAGTTGTAATGGTCTTAGATGAAATCGTGCAAAAGGAACTATGTCCATTGTTGCAACCATCAATCCTACTACTTCCATGCACTGCGCTATGGAAGGACGAGGAACAGAATGAAGCACTTGACAAGAGCTTAGAAGTTTTGATTTTCTGACCTCTGTCAGAAAAATCCTCATTTCTAAGGAATCTATTATTGTTCCCAAGAAGGGAACCCTTGTTGACGGGGACAGAGAACTTTTTTCTTTGTTCACCTTCCATCCGTGAGATCTGAGAAAGGCTAGAACGATGTCCGTATGAGCCTTTGCTTTTGACAGGGACGACGCTTGTATTAGAATGTCGTCCAAGTAAGGTACTACTGCAATGCCCCTTGGTCTTAGAACCGCTAGAAGGGACCCTAGCACCTTTGTGAAAATCCTTGGAGCAGTGGCTAATCCGAATGGGAGGGCCACAAACTGGTAATGTTTGTCCAGAAAAGCGAACCTTAGGAACTGATGATGTTCTTTGTGGATAGGAATATGTAGGTACGCATCCTTTAGATCCACGGTAGTCATAAATTGACTTTCCTGGATGGTGGGTAGAATCGTTCGAATAGTTTCCATTTTGAACGATGGTACCCTGAGAAATTTGTTTAGGATCTTCAAATCCAAAATTGGTCTGAACGTTCCCTCTTTTTTGGGAACTACGAACAGATTGGAATAAAATCCCATTCCTTGTTCCTTTATTGGAACTGGGTGTATCACTCCCATCTTTAACAGGTCTTCTACACAATGTAAGAATGCCTGTCTCTTTATTTGGTTTGAGGATAAGTGAGACTTGTGGAACCTTCCCCTTGGGGGTAGTTCCTTGAATTCCAGGAGATAACCTTGAGAAACTATTTCTAGTGCCCAAGGATCCTGAACATCTCTTGCCCAAGCCTGAGCAAAGAGAGAGAGCCTGCCCCCCACCAGATCCGGTCCCGGATCGGGGGCTACTCCTTCATGCTGTTTTGTTAGCAGTGGCAGGCTTCTTGGCCTGCTTACCCTTGTTCCAGCCTTGCATTGGTTTCCAGGCTGGTTTGGGTTGTGAGGCATTACCCTCTTGCTTAGAGGATGCAGAATTAGAGGCTGGTCCATTTCTGCGAAAGGGACGAAAATTAGGCTTATTTTTAGCCTTAAAAGACCTATCCTGTGGAAGGGCGTGGCCCTTTCCTCCAGTGATGTTTGAAATAATCTCTTTCAATTCTGGTCCAAATAAAGTTTTACCTTTGAAAGGGATGTTAAGCAATTTTGTCTTGGATGACACATCCGCTGACCAAGACTTTAGCCAAAGCGCTCTGCGCCACAATAGCAAACCCTGAATTTTCCGCCGCTAATCTGGCTAATTGCAAAGCGGCATCTAAAATAAAAGAGTTAGCCAATTTAAGTGCGTGAACTCTGTCCATAACCTCCTCATATGGAGTTTCTCTACTGAGCGACTTTTCTAGTTCCTCGAACCAGAACCACGCTGCCGTAGTGACAGGAACAATGCATGAAATTGGTTGTAGAAGGTAGCCTTGCTGTACAAAAATCTTTTTAAGCAAACCTTCCAATTCTTTATCCATAGGATCTTTGAAAGCACAACTATCTTCGTAGGAATAGTAGTGCGTTTGTTTAGAGTAGAAACTGCCCCCTCGACCTTGGGGACTGTCTGCCATAAGTCCTTTCTGGGGTCGACCATAGGAAATAATTTCTTAAATATAGGGGGGGGAACAAAAGGTATGCCGGGCTTTTCCCACTCCTTATTTACTATGTCCGCCACCCGCTTGGGTATAGGAAAAGCGTCGGGGGGCACCGGAACCTCTAGGAACCTGTCCATCTTGCATAATTTCTCTGGAATGACCAAATTGTCACAATCATCCAGAGTAGATAACACCTCCTTAAGCAGTGTGCGGAGATGTTCTAATTTAAATTTAAATGTCACAACATCAGGTTCAGCTTGATGAGAAATTTTTCCTGAATCTGAAATTTCTCCATCAGACAAAACCTCCCTCATGACCCCTTCAGATTGGTGTGAGGGTATGACAGAACAATTATCATCAGCGCCCTCTTGCTCTTCAGTGTTTAAAACAGAGCAATCGCGCTTTCTCTGATAAGTAGGCATTTTGGATAAAAGATTTGCTATGGAGTTATCCATTACAGCCGTTAATTGTTGCATGGTAATAAGTATTGGCGCACTAGATGTACTAGGGGCCTCCTGCATGGGCAAAACTGGTGTAGACACAGTAGGAGATGATGTAGTATCATGTTTACTCCCCTCATTTGAGGAATCATCTTGGGCAATATAATTATCTGTGGCAGTACTGTCCTTACTTTGTTTGGACGCTATGGCACAATTTAAATGGGGAGACACATTGGCTTTCATACATATAGAAAATAGCTTATCTGAAGGTACAGACATGTTAAACAGGCTTAAACTTGTCAACAAAGCACAAAAAACGTTTTAAAATAAAACCGTTACTGTCACTTTAAATTTCAAACAGAAAACACTTTATTACTGAATATGTGAAAAAGTATGAAGGAATCGTTCAAAATTTACCAAAATTTCACCACAGTGTCTTAAGGCCTTAAAAGTATTGCACACCAAATTTCAGAGCTTTAACCCTTAAAATAACGGAACCGGAGCCGTTTTTAAATTTAACCCCTATACAGTCCCAGCTATAGTCTTTGCTAAGACCCAACCAAGCCCTGAGGGGAATACGATACCAAATGACGCCTTCTAGAAGCTTTTTCAGAGATTTTTAGACCCTCACACATGCATCTGCATGCCCTGTTCTCAAAAAACAACTGCGCATTAATGGCGCGAAAATGAGGCTCAGTCTATAACTAGAAAGGCCCCCTGACTGAAAAAGGTGTCCAACACAGTGCCTGCCGTTTTATAAGCGTTCCCCAAGATTATAAATGCCAATTGTTAGCCTAAATCTGAATAATATGCCCAAATAAAGCAATCAATTTAGCCCATAAAAATGTCTACCAGTTTTTTAGCCCATATTAAGCCCTTTATTCTGTTTGTTTGACTAAGAAAATGGCTTACCGGTCCCCATGAGGGGAAATGACAGCCTTCCAGCATTACACAGTCTTGTTAGAAATATGGCTAGTCATACCTTAAGCAGAAAAGTCTGCTAACTGTTTCCCCCAACTGAAGTTACTTCATCTCAACAGTCCTATGTGGAAACAGCAATCGATTTTAGTTACTGTCTGCTAAAATCATCTTCCTCTTACAAACAGAAATCTTCATCCTTTTCTGTTTCAGAGTAAATAGTACATACCAGCACTATTTTAAAATAACAAACACTTAATAGAAGAATAAAAACTACATTTAAACACCAAAAAACTCTTAACCATCTCCGTGGAGATGTTGCCTGTGCAACGGCAAAGAGAATGACTGGGGTGGGCGGAGCCTAGGAGGGATCATGTGACCAGCTTTGCTGGGACTCTTTGCCATTTCCTGTTGGGGAAGAGAATATCCCACAAGTAAGGATGACGCCGTGGACCGGACACACCAATGTTGGAGAAAGAGTAGTTTTATGCAAATTAGGCTAACACTCGTAAAAATTAACCGCGATTTCAAATATAAATGTGACACGTAATTACGCTATTCAAAATTCATATATAAACCCATGCGCAGCCGCCATTTTCTTCAGTGTGTTTGGATTGTTCTTTGAGCTACAGCACACTACACTGGAGTGGAGGATTAGTCAGAGTAGAGAGAGAGGCGCAAATAGAGGAGTTAGTTAGGTTGCATTGTTGTTTGATTAAGCTTGTACACTTACACATATTTTTATATATTGCACACATTTTGCATACATACATATACAAATACACCACACTTTTTTTTCTAACACCTCACACATTTTATTTGAATTTCACAGTGTGATAGGCTGAGTGTTTGGTTGTGATTGTGTGTGATTGAACTGGGAGTGAGTGTGAGTGTGTGTAGTGTGATTTAGTGTGAGGATGGCAGGGAGAGGTAGGGCGGAGGGGAGGAGGAGAGAGGAGTGGCAGGGAGAGGAGTATTGGAGAGGACAGGAGGAGCAGTGGGGTCCCATCAGGGAGTAAGTGGAGTGGGAAGAGGGAGAGCTAGAAGGGATGATGGGAGGGGAGATGCCCTAGAGCCCCAGAGACCAGGCACATCTAGGAGAGGGACAGAGGGTGCACATGTGGACAGAAGGGGGGAGGAGGGAGAGGATAGGGAGGAACCCACACCAGGGACATCACAGGGAGCAAGCCAGGTGTCCATGGAGGATGAGAGGCTGAGATGTCCCAACTTCTCATTTGAGGAAAATGTTGCCCTAGTCCAGGCCATCATGGACAATTACAGTTCCCTCTTCGGGCAGGAGAAGGGTAAAGGCAGTGCCAAAAGGAGAAAAATGGCATGGTTGGCAGTAGAGGATGCCATCAACAGTGTGGCCCCGCAAAGGAGGACTGTTGAGGGCCTGAAAAGGCGGTGGAATGACTGCAAGAGGCGGGTCAAAGAAAAGATGGGGCAGGAAGCTATGCACCAGAGGGGAACAGGCGGTGGTCCATCCCTGGATATTGAGTATAACACCTGGCAGGAGATGATACGCAGGTCTCTGAGTATCACAGCAGTCCGTGGACTTCCAGGGGCTCGTGACTCAGGGGCTGCAACCACAGCACATCATGCTGGTGAGTAACATCCCACACACCAGTATTATATGTATTTGAGATATAACAACCTTTAATGTCACACATTCATGTACACAATGAGGAGCATGGTATTTGGCCTACTAACAAAAACATCTACAATTATATTTGACATTAATGCTACTTAACACAATGCAATTCATGATATGAGGTGGAATAGTGCAATACTTAAATGTCTCAGAGTAACACAGGCCACAAGCCACATGTAGAGTTTTCAATAAATGGACACTATAGCCATCACAATACTTTTAGCTCAATAAAGCAGGTTCTGTGCCTACATCAGGCTAAAGTAAATTTTGCGACCATAGTGTCACTTAAAGAACACATTTTTTCCATCATTGACATGTACACATAACTATTGTATGAAACACATACCTGTATACTGCGCATATTAAAATCCCTCATAGAACAAATCACAATGTGCACATGCATGTTATAGAGTTTGACATGAGAATCAGTATAGTCCCCAGCATGTATCAATGTACATTGTATGCCCACATGGACATATATCTGACTGTACTAATCCCTCTCATCATTTGACTCCTCCACAGAACCTCCTGTCACGAGGATACAAACAGGCATGCCGCCACCACCACCACCACCAGTCTTCAGGCAACCACATGAACAGTATGCTCCTAGGCATGAGCATGGTTGGATGGCTTCAGTTGAGGACCCGGAAGTGATGCCACCACCATTGCCATATGACCCCTTGCAAGATTCCTGGCCAGAGGAATATTCTTCTTTTGGCTTTGATTGGGAGCCAAGACAGCCACAAAGGGTCCATGTATTTAGCCCCCCCACACACACACACACACAATCTCATGGCAGTCATGGCTTTTACCCACAGACTATGTCACAAGAAGTGCCAACTGGACAGGCTGAGTGGTCACACACTGGTCATCAGTGGGACTATCAATAAACCCTGAGAGCTCCACCATCCTTATCACTTGGGCGAGTTCCACCATCCTCATCACTTGGGCGAGCTCCACCATCTGCAGATGAAAATATAGCAGAAAGTACTCAAGCACCAGCAGATGCAGCTGAACCTGCCCCACCAGAAACATCAGATGCAGCTGAACCTGCCCCACCAGAAACATCAGATGCAGCTGAACCTGCCCCACCAGAACCAGCAGATGCAGCTGAACCTGCAACTCAAACAACTAGAAGCCCTGCTGCTCAAGAGCCTGTGGATGCATTGTATTCTCCCCTGGGTGAGGAATACATTGCACTACAGAGGAGGCTCATAACAAGCTCCGAGAGCAGACAAAGAGGCCAAGAGAGGTTCCACAGGAGCCAAGAGAGGTTCTTCAGGAGCCAAGAGAGGTTACACAAACGTAGCATAGAGCTTCAGAGGGACATGGCAGCATCATTAAGTGGAAGTGTTCAAAACCAGTCACAGATGATGCAAATTCTGTCTGATATGCAGATGCAGATGGACAATAGATGGCGAGAACAAAATCAACTGGGTGTGTTGGTTGAGCACTTTACACACCAGCAGGACACTGCTTCCAGCCTATCATCTGTGGCCAGCACACCAGCAGAAACATCAGAATCTTCTCAAACCAGGAGATGAAGGAAATCCACTACAGTCACCTCAGCTCCCTCATCCAAGAAGCCAAAAAAGAAATAAATATTCTTATAGTTCACCATAAATCTTGTCCTCTGTTATTTACCATATAATTGTCATCCACATCCATGTGAGGTGTGTTTTAGTACACTAATATTGTTAATACATATAATAAGACCTGTGTGGAAATGGCAAAAAAAAGGTAATATTATCATGTTTATGACATATTCATGTTCTATAAACCACATCACATAGTTGTGTATAAAGGGTACATATAGTAATATTCACTTATAAGATGTAAATCAAGGTTTCTCACATCCAATATAAATTGACACATGGGTATATATATAAATAATAATGTATTTACAGAAGGTGTGACCATAAGGTATAAACATCCATTTTCATTCTTTTTTTTTTAATATCTTTATTTTTGTGCGCAACAATCAGATGAAAGTAGTTACATTCAGCAGCATTCAAATAGTACATGGTTACAAGTCAAATGGTACCTTCAGTTATATAACAGGTTTCGTAGTGTTTCTTTGGCCTGAATCATGAAAAACAATGGACTCCATCGTGCACAATTTTTCTTAAACCAATAAAATCAATAAAACCTTAAACATAAACAGTACTAACCTCCTAACTCTCTACTGGCGTGGTTAACTCTCAAACAACCTCCTCTCTCTCCCCTCCCTCCTCCCCCGGGAACTCCATTCACCTAGTCTACCATTCTCCCCGCAGTGTTGCTTCCAACATGTATTCTGTGTTCCTGAATGGTGTGATGATTATAGTGCGTGAAGTGTCCGGCAGTGTGCGAATAAAGGGTCCCCATTTGTTAAAGAAGGACCGAACTCTAGTGTTCATGTCTCCCAATCCATCAGCTTGTTCAATGAATAGTTGTTTCAACAATATCTGTTTTAGTTGTGTTACAGTGGGTGGGTTTCGTTTGAGCCAATTTTGAAAAATCAGATATCTCGCCATCAAAACTATATTAGAAATGAGTAGTTTAATATGTTTGGGTAGACCTAAGAAGTCAAGGAACACCACATTCTGAAATGTCAAATCACCACAGGGAAATTGAACTTTTGTCTTTACCCAGTATGCTGTCATCTTCCAAAATCTAACTAATTTGGGACAGCTCCACAATATGTGTTCAATGTCTGCGTCCATTAGACCACATCTAGGGCACTTACTATCTCTGTCCGTCCTCCATCTCTGAAACTTTCCAGGGGTGACATAACTATCATGTAGTAGCTTAAAATGTGATTCTCTCACCTCTGAGGAGAGAGTTGCTAATTTGACTCTACGTATGCTTTTCTCAACTTCCTCCGTTGTTACGGCCTTTGCTAGTTTGTCGCTCCAAATGGAGGCTATCCTATTTGTGCAGGCAGTCCCTGCCAGCCTGTTCATCTTTGTGTATAGTGGTGATATGGATGTGATGCCATGTTTAACTAATTCTATACTTTGTATTATAGCTGTTTGATCTTTGTTGCTCCCTTCTTTACGTAGTACATCAAAATAATGTCTGGCCTGCAAATAGGCGTAGTGGTGAGTCCTGGGCAAGTCAAATGTTTCCCTTAGGGCTTCGATAGTCTGCATATGTCCCCCCTCCATCGTCACTGTTTGACCTACTGTACGTAGTCCCTGACTCTTCCATTGAAGGAAAGCCTTGGTCGATATGCCTGCAGGGAACTCAGGATTACCACACCATGGCAGATATGGGGTCAGTCTATGGTCGCCCCCCAGCATCTTACAAAACTGTCTCCAAGCTCTCGTGGGTTGGCTTAGAAGTTCCATATCTTTTAAGTGCTTAGTCGCTTGAGTCTGAGTCATGTGCGGGATCATCTCCAAAGCCCATGGCTTTGTTAGTTCACTTTCCAATTTGGGATCTGTAAACTTCCCCTGTCCCGTCATCCAGTCAATAACAAATTTGCATTGAGCCGCCCAGTTATATAGTTCAAAGTTGGGTAGCGCTAACCCTCCCATCTCCCTCGGGGCGGTGAGCTTGAGGTAACTAATCCTATGCTTCTTGTTATTCCAAATAAAGTTAAGCACCCTCCCTTTAATGTGGTTCAAGTCTGATTTCCGTAGTATTGCTGGTAAGGTCTGGAAAAAATAAAGCAACTTAGGGAAGTAGATCATCTTTATAAGTCCTACCCTTCCCGATAAAGATAGAGGCAACAGAGTCCACCCCCCAATCAAATTATCCAACTTTTTAAGCAAGGGACCATAGTTAATGGAGTACCATCTGCGTGGGTCTACGTGCAGTGTAATGCCTAAATATTTAAAGTTTCCCTCTACTATTTTAAAGTCATATCCGGGAATTTGTTTTTTACCTTTTGACAATAGCCAGAGTAGTTCAGTTTTGTCAGTATTAATTTTGTATCCAGAGACCAGGCTGAACTCATCAATTGTTTCCATCAGTTTTGGAACATTCTTGTGGGGGTCCTGTACATACAACACCATGTCATCAGCAAACAACGAGACATGTAAAGTCGACTCGCCTATGCGCATCCCTTGCATTGTCTGCCTAATCTTTATTGCCAAGGGCTCTATGGCCATATCAAAAAGGAGTGGGGAGAGAGGACAGCCCTGTCTAGTGCCTCTGTGGAGTGTAAAAGGTCTGGTAGGCGTGCCATTAATTAGGAGAGATGCCTGCGGTTCTCTATAAAAATTCTCAACTGCCCTAACAAACGCGCCCTCAATACCCATTCTACCCATGGTGGTGTAAAGATGCTCCCACAAAACCTTGTCAAAGGCTTTTTCAGCGTCTAAGAATAGCAGGGCTGCCTCTCTGTGTGTCGCTGTGCTCGGGTTGTGTTGTGTTATGTTCCAGTAGTGCTGGATAATTGTTTGAACCCTTCGAATGTTAAGTACCGAGGATCTCTCCTTAACAAAGCCCGTCTGGTCCCCGTGTACTAGTGATGGGAGAATATTAGCCAGTCTGTTTGCAAGGATTTTTGTTAGGATCTTATATTCCTGGTTGAGTAAGGAAATGGGACGGTATGACTGTGTTAGAAGGGGGTCTCTACCCTCTTTCGGGATAATACTAATATTAGCTTCTGCAAATCTGGGAGAGGGCCTAACCTCATCACTGAGCAAACCATTGAACAACTGCATTAGGGTCGGGCTTATATCTGTACCCATTATCTTGTAGAATTCCGCCGGCAGGCCATCAGGCCCTGGAGTTTTTTCTAGTGCTAAATCTTTAATTGTGGCCAGAATCTCATTTGAGGTAATGGGGCAGTTAAGTCTGTCAAGTTGGGTACGGTCTATCGTCAGTAGTTGTAGCTGTTCCCAGAATCTGTCCATGTCACTTGATTGTACTTTCTGTGGTGAGTAGAGGTCTTTATAAAAGTCAGTAAACGCCCTTTGAATGTCCTCCTCCTTATTCAAAACTACATTGCCCTGCCTAATAGCTAATATAGGGTTTCTTTTAATCGACAATTTCGTCATTCTTGCCAACAGTTTTCCAGTCTTGCTCCCAAACCTATAAAATCTGGCCTGTGATTTAGCGTGTGTCTTATTAGTTTGCTGGAGTATGTAGTCGTCTCTTGTGCGTTTGATTTCTTTGTATTTGAGTCTGTTGATGCGGTTGGAGTTTCTGAGATATTTATTCCTAGCATTTAAAATCTGTGCCAGTAGAAGCTCTGATTGGGCTTTGCTTTTTTTTAAATGTTTGCGGCATAAGCGGAAATGACCCCCCTCAAGACGGCCTTAGCTGTCTCCCATAACAGTAGAGGGTCATCCACATGTGCTTGGTTAATCTCTACGTATGTCAGCCATTCCCCCAGAATGTGTCTATAGAAGTTGGGGTCTTTACATAAATATGTTGGAAATACCCATCTGTTAGTTTTCCCCCTCGTGGGACTAAGTTGAATCTTAACTGCCACCGGAGCATGGTCTGAAATTGCTATTGGATCTATCTCTGCGCTCACCACTCTGGGGCAAAACTCTGTGGATGTCAGAAAGTAATCAAGTCTGGCCATAGTGTCCTTTGCTACTGACATGCAGGTATAATCCCTCTGTTCAGGGTATCTGGCTCTCCAGACATCCTGTAGACCTAGAGCTCTTCTAAAAGTGTGAAGTATTAGAGATTCTTTTTTGGAATTTCTAAAGCTCTGAGGGGTAGCGGCTTTCCTATTTGGGTTGTAGAATCTATCCGCAGGGACTTGGGGAGCAATATTAAAATCCCCTCCAATAACAGTGGGCATGGTTGTGAATTGAATTATCTTAGCCTGTAACTCCCTCCAGAAGTGTTGTTTCTGTCGTTGTGGCCCGTACACCCCCACCAAAGCAAAGGATACTCCCTGGACTTCTAATTGGAGCATTATAAATCTCCCTTCCTGGTCTATGGCGGTCTTAGTGATAGTGTACGTTAGATTTTTCCTGAATAACACAGCTACATCTCTAGCTCGCTTTAATTCGTATGGGGTATATACAACTTCTCCCACCCAGCCCTGCTTCAATTTTTGGTGTTCTAGTTTCGACAAATGTGTCTCTTCCAACACAGCTACGTCAACCCTTCTAGAGCGTAGGTAACGTAGGATAGATCTGCGTATTTGCGGAGATGTTATGCCCCCCACGTTCCAGCTCATAATATGTAGACTATGTGTCATCTCAATCTAGGTTCGTGATTGGATTATAAATTAAAGGGTTTTCTACAAGTAAATCTGATAACTCCATATGTGTGAAGTGTTTTGGGTGTCCTGTTAGAATCTTACCACCAGGTTTTAGAATAAAAACATTTCCCTCAGTCAAGGAGTCCCGGGGAGGGAGGAGAGCACCACGCCAGCTAACTAAAAAAAAAAGCAACACAGTCAGCAACAATAAAGAAAAAATTAACAAGCAGGTTAACAGACAGATCTCAGTAAACAGAGCCGATTGGTTTCTTTTCATCATAATAACCTCTCAGCGTCTAAATCAGTAACTGATTGGAATCTCACTCACTACTACGCTGCACTTTACCCCCTAAAATTGCTTTACTCTGGTATGGTGAAAGTAACTTTCCCCTTCTTACCTTGAGTCAGTCCTCTACCTTTAGTGATATAATTAGGACTACCTCCGTGGATCCGCTAACTTCCACTATCCAAGGTCAGGAAGGGTCATTCCTCCTTTAATTGAGTTTCTCCCTCTTATTCAATTTACTCTGTTACAAGGCAGCTTATCATTCCCAATGTGTGGCCCTCCCCGCACACCTTCTAGTAAGGATTATTATGGGAAGCGAATATACTATAGAGGAGCACGGGATCTAGTAATAAACGAGGGTGAACCCTCCCTCTCAATAAGTATGACTCTCATAGTGAGAGGATATAAGTAACAGGACTAACTAACCAGCTATACCTTCTAGAAGCTATTATTACCTCTCTAGCGACAACCCCCCGAAGTTAGTTCCTAAGAGGTGTGTTTGCAGTGTAAAACAGAACAATCAAGTGAACGAACATATTCCCAAAGGCATACTTGCCACAATGATAACAACTGAAAGTCAACTGTTAACTGATAACAAAATGAGTGTGAGGTATGTCCCCTTTCACAGAGTCTTCCAGATGGTTTGACTCAGGGTATTGTGGAGTCCCCATTAGTCAATTCTCCAACCTCCTCCCCCTCAGTTCACCTTAATGATCCTAGCATATTACCAGTCCCTCGGGCTGTATTCACCACCTCCTCAGGTTTCCTTGTCAGCTAGCTCCTGCTCAAGCCTCAGGAACTTCCGCAGGTGTCTAGGGTCATCAAAAAACTTAATACCCTGTTGGGTCTGGAGCTTGAGCTTAGCTGGAAACAGTAAAGACACAGAGCGCCCCGCCTCTATCAGCGATTTACAATAAGGAGAGAACTCCCTCCTTCTCCTAGAAATCTCAGCAGAGTAGTCCTGAAAGATGAGAATCTTCTTCCCTTCGAACACCAGGGGAGAACATTGATGGTAGGCTCTCAGAATTAAGATTTTATCCTTAAAGTTAAGGTAACGTATCATTACTTGTCGGGGTCCCCTAGCTGTCTTTGGGTCTTGATTGATGTTCCCTACTCTGTGGGCTCTCTCAGCCACACATGGTATATCCTCAGGTTGCAATTTCAATAGAGTAGGCAAGGTATTTTCTGCAAATTCCAGCAGACCAGTGTTCAAAACAGATTCTGGTAGTCCCACAATGCACAGATTATTTCGCCGTGAGCGGTTTTCCAGGTCATCAATTTTGTCAATCAACAACTTATTTTGGGCCTCCAGAGCTGCTACCTTATTGGAATTTTCACGTTGCCTGATTTCTCCATCACCCACTCTCTGCTCGATGTGTTGGAGCCTGGAGGAGAATGATTTAAATTCAGATGACAAAGTGTCCATCCCTGTTTGCAATTTTGGGCAAAAACAGAGCTGATATTTGGGATACTATAGGGTGAGTTTCCAATGCCCCCTCATCCGCAGCTTCCGTGGCCATAACCTCGGCAGCATGGATTTCTGCCACAGATTTGGTTCTTTTATCTTGGTGCTTCTGTCTGCCCGACATTGTACCAGTGGTCTTTACAAAACTTGAGTAGTACCTCTGCATGCACTATGCGTCTGCTCAGAGGGAATCTAATAATCCAATAATCGAAAAACAGGCAGTGAGATACCGGTCAATAAAAGCCACAGACGAGGAGATGGCCCACACACCTACAGGTTACACTGTTAGTGTCCTTTAATGATACACATGGGGAAAGTTTGAATTGCGGGGAGTGCAGTGCAGTATGAGAAGTCTACCTCAAACCCATAAACTTTCCATCTCTCTCAGAGCCATCTAGAATTGCAAATAAGGTCGACATAACCAGCCCCTTTCTCTCTTTATCGGCCGTGTTGTCTGTGCGCAGCTGGCGTATTATAGGCCTCTGTGTATTAGTTCTGTGTTTTCTGAGGGCACTTGTCTTTTAGCTTTTTCCTTGCTTATCACCTTTCAGGAATATGGCCTTCGTTTTATGGATGCGTGATAGTGACGGGCTGTTAAAGGTGTCTAATATGCCTCCGTTCTCAGTGCAGGCCTACCTGCCACGTGGCTCACAGCCCACTGTAAGATGGCTAAGATTAGAGCTGGTCTGTCTTATACCCAAATAGATAGCAGTATTGAGGCTTATTTTTTTATCAAATAGATCTGGTAATGTTCAGTTTGTGGCCCCTAAGTATGTACGTGGAGCAAACACACAGGACTTTTACCCGCAATGCTTCTAAGATGGCGGTTCTCTGCTATGCAGCTCTCGAGTCTCCACACTCTGCTACCCCTCCGGTTCTTTAGCAATTCTCCTGGTAGTCAAGGGGGGCCAGCTGTCCGCTGAAGTTTGCTGAAATCTTAGTAGCAGTGAAGAGTAGGCACTTGTATCACTGCAGCCGCGACTTCTCCTATTAACAGTATGCCGCTCCGGTGGGGGAGCCGTTGGTTTTGGCTCTGTGCTGCAAAAGTGTCCAAACAGGTCTAGTTAATTACCTGTCAAGGCTGGCAAGCTTTGTGGGCTACTTTAGTGCAAGTTTCAGGAGTGTAACTGTCTATGTCCACGGAGCTCCTTCTTCTTGCGACCGCTCTCTCCGCCCGCCCACCGGAAGTCCCATTTTCATTCTTATTAATGATAGTCAATAAATCATAGTGACCTAAACATGAATTAAACAAATGAGACATTTTCAGTAATTAGGGTGGTTAAGGGAAGGGGGGTGGGATGTAGTAGTTTCACTTACATGCAGTGGAAATCCACAGTATGTAATTCTGCAAGACATGATATATACACATGCAATGGTTGGTGAGGTACAGTCAAACATCATAATACATGTGAATGTTACGGTTTACTGTTCTTATGAACAAGTAACTTACAGGTGAAGTATTCACGGATGACAAAGTCCCTCACTTCATTCACCCTCAGTGTCCCCCTGTCCACATCCTCAGGTACAGGAACCAGCTGCTGATCTTGGTCTGGTTCTATGTCCCCCAATATACGTGTGTCCACAGCAATGTTATGTAGAATACAACATGCATTGACAATGGAACACACTTTGTTGGGGTTATACTGTAAAGCTCCGCCTGTCAAATCCAGACACCTGAATCTGGTTTTGAGTAGGCCAAAGCTCCTTTCTATGACATTTCTGGTACGTATGTGGGCCTCCTGGTACCTGAGTTGTGGTTCTGTAAGGGGGTGTGCCAAGGGGGTTAACAGCCATAGTCTGCAGCTGTACCCTGCGTCACCTGTCATGTAACATATGTATTATGATTACTACAGGTTCATCATGTGCTTAAAGGGACATAACATGGATTTCATTTAAAAGATATATTTTACAAAAACATTAAATTGGTGCATTGTAAGCAATCTACTTTTATGCCAGGATTAGTCTAGACAAAATTCTATTTTCATGATTCAGAAAGAACATACCATTTTAAGAAAATGTCCTTTTAAGTGAAAAACTATTTATAGTATACTGTCCCTTTAAAGGGACATGAAACACACATTTCTTATTTCATGAGTTAAAAAGAACCTGCAATTTTATTCAACTTTATAATTTACTTCTATTATATAATTTGCTCCATTCTATTGATATAATTTGCTGACAAGCATATTAGATATGCTCATTAGCTGCTGATTGGTGGCTGCACATACATGCCTCATATGATTGGCTCATCTATGTGCATTGCTATTTCTTAAACAAAGGATATCTAAAGAATAAATCAAATGAGATAATAGAAGTAAATTGTAATGTTGTTTAACATTGTATTCTCTATCTGAAACATGACATAATTATTTTGTGTTTAGTGTCCCTTTAGTAGAAATATACAGACAGAATGATGGTAGTGCATACTCACCAAGCAGCCAACCTCCCGAGAGTGTTCCAGATTCAAAAAGCTGGAATAAGGAGGTCTGGCGCAGGATGTAGGAATCATGGGCACTCCCTGGAAAGCCTGCATACACATGTGTGAATTTCAAAGTGGTATCGCAGACCATCTGGCAATTCAAGGAGTAAAACCCTTTCCTGTTAATATAGAGGAATGGCTCCTCATGTGGGGCCACGATACGCACATGTGTGCAATCAATTGCTCCCATGACATTGGGAATACCCCCCAGTCGATAGAAGCCTTGTTTAAGACTGTTCCATTCCTGGTGGGTACGGGGGAAATGAATGTATCACTGTGTCTGGTTATCTAGAGCAGTCAAAACCTCCCCTAGGAGCCTGGAGAAGGTGGACTGCGCTAGGCCAGACACAAGGCCCTCTGTTGACTGGAATGAGCCAGATGCCAGGAAGTGTACAACACACAACAACTTCTGCATACCAGTCAGAGCTCGGTTCCTATTCGCTTGAGGGTCAATATCCTTCAAGACCTCATATAGGTCAATGAGGCTTGCAGAAGTCAAGCGATACTTTTCCCTGACCTCCCCTTCTGTCATTCCAAACAGGATGACCATAACCCTGTGTATCCTTGGTGCCCTTGCTCTTCCCCTCTGCTGATGCCGACGTCTTATAGGCCCTGCTGGCCTATGACCAGCTGCGGCAACAACAGCAGCAGCAGGGGCAGCATCAGGAACAGGGACAGCAGCGTGAGGAGCAGGGACAGCAGGAGCAGGGACGGCTACAGCACCATGACCAGGGACCTCAGCAGCAACTATAGCATCAGCAGGTATAGCCTGTACAACAGGGGCTTGTAGGGCTTCCAGCACCCCTTGTGCCCCACGATGCTGTCTCTCTATGTATTGTAGGTAAAGCAGGGGAAACATGGTGGCTAATGAGGGTGTGCATTGCCAGGTGTTTTAAGGCTGCAGGTGAGAGGTTGTGCTGTTTGTGATTGGTTTGACACACTTGCAGGGGCAGGAATAATAAATGCTTAGAAGAGGTTTAACTGTTTGAGATTTGCGGCTGATATGTATGTGATTACGCATGCGTTTGTAGGCCTTCAGGGAGTTACGTTGCTTTTTTAGTCAGTGCAAGGGTTACTGCGCCTACAATTTGTGGCGAGATAAGAATGGAGTAGATTCTCTGAATTCTGCGCGCGTAAGTCCTTACGCTGTATATTGGATACCAAATTGCGCGGCTGTTCTATGTTAGTCTATGGGTAAAAAAAATACGTCCGAAGTGTGAAATATACGCGCGTAACTTGTATGCTATGCCGTATATGTAATACCAAAATCGGGTAAAATCTGGCGGCGGAGGATTTTGCGGGCGACGCTGCATATGTAATGGAGGCCAAAATCGTCAACTACACAATAGACATTTAGGAAATCTCTTATTTGTGATTGCTGCTCTAATTCACACAACTGTTATATTAACTATTGGCCATCTATATGAGAAGAACAAATCCTTAGATAGATGAATGTGAGATGCAAAAATGAATGAATAAACCTATGTTGAATTTGTAATATCAGTTCCGGTCCACAACACTGCCGTAGCCCACAGATTCAGACTTAGCCGGACCGCCCATGAAGCATGTCATCCAGGTCAACCAATCACGGCGCAAGATAGTGCTAGTGTCAAATGACTCACTCACTTTTTGGACTTTGTTGTGAACACTTGTTTTTTAATGGTTTGGTGAATTTTTGTTGATTTTTATATATATTTTTCCTTTTATTTTTGACATTGTATATTGTATATTTGTGAAGAGCGCCCCCTAGAGGAAATTTGTGTTAGCACTCTTTCTTATTTTTTATGAGTATTTATTTAGGTGTATCATCACTAATGCTATTTAGAAGTACAGGTGGCCCTCGGTTTACAACGGTTCTATTTGCACCGTTTCAGAATAACAACCTTTTTTTTCAGTCATGTGACTGCTATTGAAAAGCATTGAGAAGCAGTGCATTGATTAAAATAGCCAGTAGGTGGAGCTGTCCGCTTTTGTTGCAGCAAAGATATGCAAGCCAAGCAAGCTGAAATTAATCAGTTTAACCAGACCTGAGCTATCGAGCAGCTTACAAAGGAAAAAGATCTTCCTGTCTATAAATCAGTCCAGATTGGAATGCATAGAAAGAACTGTTTGCAGAAAAATTCAAGTAAAGTCTGTATTGTGAGATTATTTTATTAGGTTTATAATGCTGTTTAGCAAATGTTTTTGTTCATTTAACTTAGTTTAATTATATATTCTGTGTTGTGTGATTATTTTATTAGGTTTATAATGCTGTTTAGCATTTAAAGTCTTCATTTCAAAGCTTTAAAAATAATAATTAGGTTTTACTTATGAGAGGGGCCTGGAACCTAACTCCCTCACTTCCCATTGACTTACATTATAAACTGGGTTTCAATTTACAACGGTTTTGATTTACAACCATTCCTTCTGGAACCTAACCCCGGTGTAAACTGAGGGCTACCTGTATATGCTTAAAAGCACACAAACATATGTTAGACAAGCGCTGATCATGGATGTTGGTTAGACTATATTATAGTTTTTGTTAAACAAGTTTTATTATTTTTTGTTGAATTCTTTGTTTCCTTTGTGCAATAAGCAATCAAGTTTAAAATCACCTGTGGGGCGCATGGTAAACAGAGTAGAATCTTTACAACAGATATCGATTGATTGTGCCTGAGGAAGCCCTTAGTGACGTAGAGTGAAACACGTGTAGCGGTTGTTATTCGGCTGGAGCAGATTTCCACGCTGTTTGAAATGACAGCGTTTTGAATACCCTCAACCCAGAAGCAAATTTCGGAAATCTCCCTATGCGTACCCAGGATGTCTACAGGCAAGACTGGAGAGTGGTGCTTATGAGTGACACGGGGTGAAGGTACCATGGTATCCAGAATACAGGTAACACTAGGAAACCCTGAGTGACAAGTGTATGTGTTTTTTACCTGTTTGACACGGAGAAGGTCGCTGTATGAGAAGCGTCAGTGTCAATCCCCTGCTGAACTGTACGTATTGTCCCATTGGCATTTGTTCAGCTTACTTTGTTGTTGGAGTGAGTGACTGGGATGGAGTGCAGGGTGGACTGGCAACATTCATGCCCCCGTAAGTGTCTACAGGCCCGCTTGAATTGAATCTATCCTGGCGCATAGGGAGCGAAAAGTTATTTTTAGGAAGACCCAGCCTGTTTGAGCATTTGAATCTCCAACTGTTGTCCATATCAAAGGACTTATACTTTGGAACTTCCTTCTAATCAGTGGACTTACTGCCGAGTTACTATTGGGGATCCCTGATTGCTTGCTGGGGTAACGAATCAAGTGCATATGCTATTTACCTTAGACCATTAATCATGTGGTTTTGCTCATGTATTTCTTTTTCTTTTTTGCACATTGTTTGACATCATAATAAATTAGTGTGTAATAATTCTGACATCATAATAAATTAGTGTGTAATAATTCTGACATCATAATAAATTAGCATGTAATATATCTGACATCATAATAAATTAGTGTGTAATAATTCTGACATCATAATAAATTAGTGTGTAATATCTGACATCATAATAAATTAGTGTGTAATAATTCTGACATCATAATAAATTAGCGTGTAATATATTTGACATCATAATAAATTAGTGTGTAATAATTCTGACATCATAATAAATTAGCGTGTAATATATCTGACATCATAATAAATTAGTGTGTAATATATCTGACATCATAATAAATTAGTGTGTAATAATTCTGACATCATAATAAATTAGTGTGTAATAATTCTGACATCATAATAAATTACTGTGTAATAATTCCGACATCATAATATAAGTTAGTGTGTAATATATCTGACATCAAAATAAATTAGTGTGTAATATATCTGACATCATAATACATTAGCGTGTAATATATCTGACATCATAATAAATTAGTGTGTAATATATCTGATATCATAATAAATTAGTGTGTAATATATCTGACATGATAATAAATTAGTGCGTAATATATCTGATATCATAATAAATTAGCGTGTAATATATCTGACATCATAATAAATTAGAGTGTAATACATCTGACATCATAATAAATTAGCATGTAATATATCTGATATCATAATAAATTAACGTGCAATACATCTGACATCATAATAAATTAGCGTGTAATATATCTGACATCATAATAAATTAGAGTGCAATACATCTGACATCATAATAAATTAGCGTGTAATATATCTGACATCATAATAAATTAGCGTGTAATATATTTGACATCATAATAAATTAACGTTAAATTAACGTGTAATACATCTGACATCATAATAAATTAGCGTGTAATACATCTGACATCATAATAAATTAGCGTGTAATATATCTGATATCATAATAAATTAGCGTGTAATATATCTGACATCATAATAAATTAACGTGTAATATATCTGACATCATAATAAATTAGCGTGTAATACATCTGACATCATAATAAATCAGCGTGTAATATATCTGACATCATAATAAATTAGCGTGTAATATATCTGACATCATAATAAATTAGTGTGTAATAATTCTGACATCATAATAAATTAGCGTGTAATATATCTGACATCATAATAAATTAGCGTGTAATAATTCTGACATCATAATAAATTAGTGTGTAATAATTCTGACATCATAATAAATTAGTGTGTAATA
This sequence comes from Bombina bombina, assembly GCF_027579735.1. Lineage (NCBI taxonomy): Eukaryota > Metazoa > Chordata > Amphibia > Anura > Bombinatoridae > Bombina > Bombina bombina. The sequence goes on from NW_026511489.1 coordinate 103,949, forward strand.
ATTCTGACATCATAATAAATTAGTGTGTAATAATTCTGACATCCGTGAGTGAGTGTTTTTGAGACTCTGGCAGCTCTTATCAACTTATTTATTTAGGCTTAATATGGGGTTGCTGGATAAGGTTTACTATTTGTGTTTTTTTCTTTTATATACATTATCTTCTAAACCTCTGTGCACCTGGGTACCCACGTCGGCATTGGAGTACGGTGGGTCCTGGACCATAGCCACTATTTCCATTGTTAGCTGGTACAAATTTTGTGAAATATATATATATATATATATATATACACATTTTAGACATGTACAGTATGTGTATAGTGATGTCCCGAACTGTTCGCCCGCGAACGGTTCACAGCGAACATAGCTTGTTCGCGTTCGCGTTTGTGGGCGAACACATGGCGATGTTCGATCCGCCCCTATGTGTCATCATTGAAGAAACTTTGACCCTTTATGTCACAGCCGCCTGACACATTAGAGCCAATCAACATCAGACACTCCCTCACAGACCCTCCCAGCTACTCGGAATCCGCCATTTTAGACTCATAACGACCTTGCTTTCTTAATGAGAGGACGTGTTGTGTTTTTGCTCCTGACATTAATAGGAAAAACATAGCTAGGCCAGTGTATTTACAGTCCAGAAGGACTCCACTCATCTCTGCTGCAAGCACAGCACCACAAAAAGCCCTTTTTAGGGCTAGATTTCGTGCCGTTTTTTTTTTTTTTTTTCGTTTTTTTTTTTATTAGCATTTGCCTGGCTTTCAGGCTGTGTGTTTAAGGCTCACAGCATATGCTGTGATTACTGCCACCACTGATATCTCCCTAACAACATTAGTTTAAATTTAACTAACCAAAAAATTTAATTATTTTGCTAGTGTAATTTTTTTTCATTTTCTATCAGGCCTGTGTCACACAGCATATACTCTGGTTCATTGCTCTGTGCCAGCCACCAGTGTTAATATCCATTTATAACATTATTTTAAATTTAAAAAATAAAAAAAATTTTTGCTAGTGTAATCTAATTACATTTACTATCAGGCCTGTGTCTGTCAGGCTCACTCAGCATTAATATACCTCATTTTTTTTCAGTCTTTTGGTTAATTGGTCTGTGCCAGGCAGCCACCCAGCACTCATATCTTCTTTACCTTAATTTAAATATAAAAAAAAAAAGTTTAAATTTGTTTGATAGTGTAATCTAATATCATTTTCTATCCGGCCTGTGTGTTTTGCTGACATACAGAGCCTACTGTGTTTACTTGCTGCCCTCCCTAGTCTATGAGCCACGACTCATATGTGTTTAACCTTTTTTTAATTCCCCCCCCTCAAAAAATGATTTAAATCATTTTTCTAGTGTAATCTAATAGTATTTTCTATCAGGCGTGTGTGTATCTGACTTACAGAGCCTACTGTTTTTAATAGCTGCCCTTCCAAGGCTATCAGCCACGACTCATATGTATGTGCTTAACCTTTTTCTTTAAATTCCCCAAAAAAAGTCTTTAAATCATTATGCTAGTGTAATCTAATTTTATTTTCTATCAGGCCTGTGTCTAACTGTCTCTGACTTACACAGCATACTGTTGTTAATTGCTGCCCTACGTAGCAGCCAGCCAGTGCGACCACTCATAGAGTCATATGTGCATTGCACTTCTTAACATAATTTTAATATTAAAATCTAAAATTTTAAAATATTTTGCTAGTGTAATCTAACTTAATTTTCTATCAGGCCTGTGTTTTTGTCACTTACACAGCATACTGTGTTAAATTGCTGCCCTACCTACCATCCACGACTCATATCTGCCAGCCTGTGTGCCAGGCCCAACTAGCCAATTAGTGGCACCAATCATAATTCTTGTAACAGTATATAAAAAAATAAAAATCATAATTTTTTGGACTGCAAATATTCAGTCTCCTAGTGCCATTGAATTGCATTTACCTCCTTTTGTGCCAGGCCGTCTAGCCAACTATTTACACCAATCATAATTGTTGTCACAGACAGTATAGTTACTAAATAAAATTAAAAAAAATTTGATTGTTGATCTTAATCCTCAGTTTACTCGTGCCATAGAATTGCACTTTTCTACTGCCTTCCAAGCCTGTGTGCCAGGCCTACTTGAAAAATATTTACACCAATCAGGGGGTCGATCCGATAAAAATCGTCACCCTCAAAAGCCGGCGACGCCAATATTTGCGCTGGTTTGGTATACTATATACGGCGTAACCTAGAAGTTACGCGCGTATATTTCTGCCGTCGCCCGTAGTTTTGGGCTATAGGCAGGTATACCAAACCAGCGCAGTTTGGTATCCAATATGCAGCGTAAGGACTTACGTGGCGAAAATGGAGAAATCTTACTCCATTTTCACCTCACCACAAAAAGCAGCCGTAAGAAGCCTTACGCTGACTATTGGAGCCCCGTAACTCCCTAAACTACCTAGAAAATAAACCTAACACCTAACACATGCGCAATGTCTATCTAGCTGTCACCCGCGATCTGCTAAATAAAACCTAACACCTAACGCATGCGCAATGTCTATCTACCTGTCAACCGCGATCCCCCGCCGCAATCCCTAATAAAGTTATTAACCCCTAAACCGCCGCTCCCGGACCCCGCCGCCATCTACATAAACTAACCCCCTACTGTGAGCCCCTAAAACCGCCGCCACCTACCTTATCTATCCCCTAATGTGAACACCTTACACCGCTGCCATCTACCTTATCTATCCACTAATCTGACCCCTTACACCGCCGCCACCTATATAAAAATATAACCCCTAATCTAATCCCCCTATACCGCCGCCAGCTATATTAATATTATTAACCCCTAATGTAAGCCCCTTACACCGCCGCCATCTATATTAAAATTATTAACCCCTAATTTAATCTACCTACCCCGCCGCCATCGGATTGAACTTAAATCTGATTGGCTGATTCAATCAGCCAATCAGATTTTTCTACCTTAATTCCGATTGGCTGATAGAATCCTATCAGCCAATCGGAATTCGGCGGACGCCATCTTGGATGACGTCATTTAAAGATACCTCATTTGTCGTTCAGTCGTCGGCCAGGATGGATGCTCCGTGGCGGCGGAGCGAAGAAAGAAGATTGAAGATGCCGCTTGATGGAAGATGCTGCCGGAAGGAAGAAGACGTTGCTGCCGCTTGGAGGAAGACATCGCCGGGATGAAGAATCCTTCTTTGCCGCTTGGAGGAAGACATCGCCGGGATGAAGAATTCTTCTTTGCCGCTTGGAGGAAGACATCGCCCGGATCGGATGAGGAGTTCGGCCCGGTGTGGTGAAGACAAGGTAGGGAGATCTTCAGGGGGGTAGTGTTAGGCTTTTTTAAGGGGGGTTTGGGTGGGTTTAGAATAGGGGTATGTGGGTGGTGGGTTGTAATGTTGGGGGGGGTATTGTATATTTATTTAAATGCAAAAGAGCTGAATTCTTTGGGGCATGCCCCACAAAAGGCCCTTTTAAGGGCTGGTAAGGTAAAGAGCTTTGAACTTTTTTTAATTTAGAATAGGGCAGGGAATTTTTTTTATTTTGGGGGGCTTTATTATTTTATTAGGGGGCTTAGAATAGGTGTAATTAGCTTAAAAATCTTGTAATCTTTTTTTTATTTTTTGTAATTTAGTGTTTGTTTTCTTTTGTAATTTAGTTTAGTTTATTTAATTGTATTTTTAGATAGATATTTGTAGTTTATTTAATTTATTGATAGTGTAGGTGTATTTGTAACTTAGGTTAGGATTTATTTTACAGGTAATTTGGTAATTATTTTAACTAGGTAGATATTAAATAGTTAATAACTATTTAATAGCTATTATACCTAGTTAAAATAATTAACAATTTACCTGTAAAATAAATATAAACCCTAACATAGCTACAATGTAATTATTAATTATATTGTAGCTATCTTAGGGTTTATTTTATAGGTAAGTATTTAGATTTAAATAGGAATATTTTAGTTTATAATATGAATTAGATTAATTTAATAAGAATTTAGTTAGGGGTGTTAGGGTTAGATAGAGTTAATATAAATACTATAGTAACTATATTAACTATATTAACCCTAATATAATTAGGGTTAATATAGTTAATATATATAATGTAATAACTATATTAACTATAATATACTTAGGGTTAATATAGATAACATAGCTGGCGGCGGGGTAGGTAGATTAAATTAGGGGTTAATAATTTTAATATAGATGGCGGCGGTGTAAGGGGCTTACATTAGGGGTTAATAATATTAATATAGATGGCGGCGGGGTAGGGGGATTAAATTAGGGGTTAATAATTTTAAAATAGATGGCGGCGGTGTTAGGGGCTCACTTTAGGGGGTTATAGATTTAATATAGCTGGCGGCGGGGTACGGGAGCGGTGGTTTAGGGGTTAATAACTTTATTAGGTTGCGGCGGGCTACGGGAACGGCGGTTTAGGGGTTAATAACTTTATTAGGTTGCGGCGGGCTACGGGAGCGGCGGTTTAGGGGTTAATAACTTTTGTTGTTGTTAGGCTAGTGAGGGGGGATAGCGGATAGAGGGTTAGACGTGTCGGGCTATGTTTAGGAGGCATGTTAGACAGTGCGGGTGATTTAGACTTTAGTCAGGTTTTGTAGGCGCCGGCAGTTTCTAACGTGGCGCAAGTCACTGGCGACTCCAAAAATCTGTACTTACGCAGATTTCTGGACATCGCTACTTTGTCAGACTTGCGCCACTTTAGCAACTGACGGCCCTGCATATTGGATAGCTCGAGTTGCGAGCTGAAACTGCGGGCAACGCGGGTTCCCTCGCTTGCGCCGCAAACTACGCCGTTTATCGGATCGCGCCCCATATTTGTTGTCACAGTATTCTTAATAATTAAAAATTTAAATTTTTGGTAATAGTTGTTGTGAATCCTCAGTTTGCTGGTGCCATTGAATTGCACTTTCCTCCTGCCTTGCAGCCTGCTGTGAGCCAGGCCCACCTAGCCAATTATTGCCAGCAATCATATTTCTTTTAACAATATTGCAAAAATTGTCAATCATCACTGTTTTGACTGTCAGTATTCAGTCTCCTAGTGTCCTTGAATTGCATTTACCTCCTGCCTGCCAGCCTTTTGTGCCAGGCCGTCTTGCCAACTATTTACACCAATCATAATTGTTGTCACAGTATAGTTACTAATTAAAATTAAAAAATTCTTGATTGTTGATGATCTTAATCCTCAGTTTGCTCGTTCCCTAGAATTGCACTTTTCTACTGCCTTCCAAGCCTGTGTGCCAGGCCTACTTGAAAAATATTTACACCAATCATATTTGTTGTCACAGTATTCTTAATAATTAAAAATTTGGTAATAGTTGTTGTGAATCCTCAGTTTGCTGGTGCCATTATATTGCACTTTCCTCCTGCCTTGCAGCGTGCTGTGAGCCAGGCCCACCTAGCCAATTATTGCCAGCAATCATATTTCTTTTAACAGTATTGCAAAAATTGTCAATCATCACTGTTTTGACTGTCAGTATTCAGTCTCCTAGTGTCCTTGAATTGCATTTACCTCCTGCCTGCCAGCCTTTTGTGACAGGCCGTCTTGCCAACTATTTACACCAATCATAATTGTTGTCACAGTATAGTTACTAATTAAAATTAAAAAATTCTTGATTGTTGATGATCTTAAGCCTCAGTTTGCTCGTGCCCTAGAATTGCACTTTTCTACTGCCTTCCAAGCCTGTGTGCCAGGCCTACTTGAAAAATATTTACACCAATCATATTTGTTGTCACAGTATTCTTAATAATTAAAAATTAAAATTTTTGGTAATAGTTGTTGTGAATCCTCAGTTTGCTGGTGCCATTGAATTGCACTTTCCTCCTGCCTTGCAGCCTGCTGTGAGCCAGGCCCACCTAGCCAATTATTGCCAGCAATCATATTTCTTTTAACAGTATAAGAAACATATTTCTTTTAACATCTCTCGGTTTCTAAAATCAATGCCTTTCCTGTAATCTATTATTCAAAAGGATGACATATGTCCTCTTTCATGCTGTTGTTTCGGTTGAGGCTCCGGGACCCTCTTATTAAAAAGGCCTAAGGATAAATAAGTGTACTGGGTGTCTAATCAATGTTTTTTTCTATTTCCCGGTTGCAACTAATGATCTGTGGGTTTCTAAAATCAATGCCTTTCCTGTAATCTATTATTCAAAAGGATGACATATGTCCTCTTTCATGCTGTTGTTTCGGTTGAGGCTCCGGGACCCTCTTATTAAAAAGGCCTGAGGATAAATAAGTGTACTGGGTGTCTAATCAATGTTTTTTTCTATTTCCCGGTTGCAACTAATGATCTCTGGGTTTCTAAAATCAATGCCTTTCCTGTAATCTATTATTCAAAAGGATGACATATGTCCTCTTTCATGCTGTTGTTTCGGTTGAGGCTCCGGGACCCTCTTATTAAAAAGGCCTAAGTATAAATAAGTGTACTGGGTGTCTAATCAATGTTTTTTTCTATTTCCCGGTTGCAACTAATGATCTCTGGGTTTCTAAAATCAATGCCTTTCCTGTAATCTATTATTCAAAAGGATGACATATGTCCTCTTTCATGCTGTTTTTTCGGTTGAGGCTCCGGGACCCTCTTATTAAAAAGGCCTGAGGATAAATAAGTGTACTGGGTGTCTAATCAATGTTTTTTTCTATTTCCCGGTTGCAACTAATGATCTCTGGGTTTCTAAAATCAATGCCTTTCCTGTAATCTATTATTCAAAAGGATGACATATGTCCTCTTTCATGCTGTTGTTTCGGTTGAGGCTCCGGGACCCTCTTATTAAAAAGGCCTAAGTATAAATAAGTGTACTGGGTGTCTAATCAATGTTTTTTTCTATTTCCCGGTTGCAACTAATGATCTCTGGGTTTCTAAAATCAATGCCTTTCCTGTAATCTATTATTCAAAAGGATGACATATGTCCTCTTTCATGCTGTTTTTTCGGTTGAGGCTCCGGGACCCTCTTATTAAAAAGGCCTAAGGATAAAGAAGTGTACTGGGTGTCTAATCAATGTTTTTTTCTATTTCCCGGTTGCAACTAATGATCTCTGGGTTTCTAAAATCAATGCCTTTCCTGTAATCTATTATTCAAAAGGATGACATATGTCCTCTTTCATGCTGTTGTTTCGGTTGAGGCTCCGGGACCCTCTTATTAAAAAGGCCTAAGGATAAAGAAGTGTACTGGGTGTCCAATCAATGTTTTTTTCTATTTCCCGGGTCATATAAATGATCTCTGGGATTCTAAAATCAATGCCTTAACTGTAATCAATTGTTCACAAGGATGCCATATGTCCTCTTTCCTGCTGTTGTTTCTGTTGAGGCTCCGGGAGCCTCTTATAAAAAGGCCTAAGGATAAAGAAGTGTGCTGGGTGTCCAATCAATGTTTTTTTTTATTTCACAGTTGCAAAAAAATTATCTATGGCTTTGTAAAATCTATGCCTTACCTGTAATCTATTGTTCAAAAGGATGCCATATGTCCTCTTTCCTGCTGTTGTTTTTGTTGGGGGTCCGGAACACTATTCTAAAGAATGGCATATGTGGTGTTTCATTCTGTTGTGGTTGTTGAGGGTCGTGGCCGTGGGACAGCGTATAAAACGGCTGAAGGAGAACAACCTGTACAGCCTTGCTCCTCTTTTTAGGCAGGCCAGCTCTTTGCATACATGCCCACAGACTCTGTAACGCATGCCTCTTTTAGGGAGAGGTGCAGCCATAATGCAGGGTCAGAACCTCTGCCTGCAACTGTTATACTCGATTTTGCGAAAGGAAGTAAGCTTACCATGGTTCCCTGCACGCACGTATTGTTGTTATATTTTGGTGAGGGTAATCATGATGGCCATGTAGACCACCACCACTGAGAGTCCTGGAAGTAACAGGGATGAGATGAAAGAGCTAAGAATAGTAGAACTTGAAACAACAGAGTTAGCCATGGGTGTTAGTGCAAGACCGCTTGGCTTTTTTTTGGCTTTGGGTGCGGCTATTCATGCAGGCCATATAGAGCTGCCACCATTCGGTGTTGTATCAGGTATTAAACTAATAAGAACAGTACTACCAAAATACAGCCAATGAAGGGCCTTATGAAGACTGAGCCAAGGTTGGATTGTAGTATTTGGTTAGGCTAATCATGATGGCCATGTAGACCACCACCGAGAGTCCTGGAAGTAACAGGGATGATGAGATGAAAGTGCTAAGAATAGTACTACTTGAAACAACAGAGTTAGCCATGGGTGTTAATCCAAGACCGCTTGGATTTATTTTTGTATTGGGTGCGGCTAATCATGCAGGCCATATAGAGCTGCCACCATTCGGTGTTGTATCAGCTATAAAAATAATAAGAACTGTACTATCAAAATACAGCCAATGAAGGGCCTATGAAGACTGAGCAAAGGTTGGATTGTAGTATTTTGTTCGGCTAATCATGATGGCCATGTAGACCACCCGTAACAGGGATAAAAATGCTAAGAATAGTACTAATTGAAACAACCGAGTTAGCCATGGGTGTTAGTCTAAGACCACTCGGCTTTTTTTGGGGTTTGGGTGCAGCTAATCATGAAGGCCAGATAGACCTGCCACCATTTGGTGTTGTAACAGGTATTAAACTGCAAAGAACAGTACTACTTAACACAACCTACTTACCATGGGTCCCAGAGCATATGTTTGGTTATTATATTTTGTAAGGGTAATCATGCAGGCCATATAGACCTCCACCGATAGGGTGAGTATGAGTAACAGCTATTAAAATGCGAAGGACATTACTAATTAACACAACATAGTTACCATGGGTCGCAGACCAAGAGTAGATGTCTTATTATTATATTTTGTATGGGTAATCATCCAGGCCGTATAGACCTCACCAAATTGGGGGAGTTACAGAGATTAAAGTGCTAAGAATGGTAGTACTTAAAACACAACCTAGTTAAAATGGGTACCAGACCGCATGTCTTATTATTATATTTTTTCAGGGTAATCAGGCAGGCCATATAGAACACCCCCGATAGGGGGGGGGAACAGGGATTAAAGTGCTAAGAAAAGTACTAATTAACACAAGCTAGTTATCATGGGTCCAACACCGTGTGTCTTGATGTTATACTTTGTCAGGGTAATCATGCAGGCCATATAGACCTCCCTTGATAGGGGGAGTAACAGGGATTACAGTTATAAGAATAGTACTACTTAAACACAACCTAATTACCATGGGTCCAAGACCAGATGTTTTATTATTATACTTTGTCAGGCTAATCATGCAGGCCATATAGAGCTCCAACAAAAGGGGGGGTAAGAGGGATTCAAGTGATAAGAAAAGTTTTACTTACCACAACAAAATTACCATGGGTCCCAGACCACGTGTCTTGTTGTTATACTTTGTCAGGGTAATCATAACCGCCATATAGACCTCCACCAATAGGGGGAGTTACAGGGCTGAAAGTGCGAAGAACAGTACTACTTAACACAACCTAGTTGGGTCCAAGAACGCATGTTTAATTATTAGACTTTATCAGGGTAATTATATATCTAACAAATCTATCTATTTCTCTTCTATCGATTCTATCTAACTAGCAATCTATGTATATCTATCTATCCTATCTATCAATCTATCTTCTGTCAGGGATGTTTTGAGACAGCCACTTTGGGAATGTTAGTTGATTTAGGCCCATTATGGCTTAAAAGCAGACTCTGCATAAACTATGTAATTTTCCATGGGAGTTTTGCCAGGGATCCCCCTCCAGCATGCGACAGTCCAGGTGTTAGTACCCTTGAAACAACTTTTCCATCACTATTGTGGCCAGAAAGAGTCCTTGTAGGTTTTAAAGTTCGCCTGCCTATTGAATTTAATGGCGGTTCCCGCGATTCGCGGGTTCGCGAACAATACCGGAAGTTCGAGTCCGCCGTTCGCGAACCGAAAATTTTAGGTTCGCGACATCACTATATGTGTATGTATCTCTATGTTAAAGCCCATTGTCTGCCTTTTTTTCCTAACACCTGAGACCTCATATCTTTGAGCCCTTATAACTTTTGTATGCAATATTTTTTTTTAAGATTTATTAGATATTGTTATTATGAGTGTAATATGGAAAAGATCAGACAGAAAGAAGGGAAGGGGGTGCAAGAATAAAGATATAGAGGGTCGCGGTAATCATTCTCGCGTAAATCATGATTGCGCTCATGTGTTTGCATTTGCTTTCAACTTGTAATACGAGCACAATTTAACTTGCTCGCAACGTAAAATCCTGATATCGCTCAAACAGCGCTCCACTTGTAATCTGGCCCTTAGTCTTTTTGAGAGAAAGAGCTACATGAATATGTAGCAACTGTGAGAAAATGCTACACAGCAGGATTTGGCAATATACTGATGTAACTCACTGTCTCAGCTTTAGTGAATCCAAGTCTGCCTGTAAGCATCATTGTCTGTCTGTCCATCTGTGGTACTTGCCTCTCTATTTACTATGTAAACTTCCCTGTCTGTCCAACTGTTGTGCTTGCCTCTCTCTAGTCAGATTGTAAACTTTACTGTCTGTCTGTCCATCTGCTGTGCTTGCCTCTCTAGTCACTATGTAAACTCCCTGTCTGTCCATCTGTTGTGCTTGCCTCTCTAGTCACTATGCAAACTTTACTGTCTGTCTGTCCATCTGTTGTGCTTGCCTCTCTAGTCATTTTATAAACTTCCCTGTCCGTCTGTCTATCTGTGGTACTTGCCTCTCTAGTCACTATGTAAACTTTACTGTCTGTCCATCTGTTGTGCTTGCCTCTCTAGTCACTATGTAAACTTTACTGTCTGTCTGTCCATCTGGTGTGCTTGCCTCTCTAGTCATTATATAAACTTCCCTGTCTGTCTGTCTATCTGTGGTACTTGCCTCTCTAGTCACTATGTAAACTTTACTGTCTGTCCATCTGTTGTGCTTGCCTCTCTAGTCACTATGTAAACTTTACTGTCTGTTTGTCCATCTGTTGTGATTCCCTCTCTCTAGTCATTATATAAACTTCCCTGTCTGTCTGTCTGTGGTACTTGCCTCTCTAGTCACTATGTAAACTTTACTGTCTGTCCATCTGTTGTGCTTGCCTCTCTAGTCACTATGTAAACTTTACTGTCTGTCTGTCCATCTGTTGTGCTTGCCTCTCTAGTCATTATATAAACTTCCCTGTCTGTCTGTCCATCTGTTGTGCTGGCCTCTCTAGTCATTATGTAAACTTTACTGTCTGTCTGTCCATCTGTTGTGCTTGCCTCTCTAGTCATTATATAAACTTCCCTGTCTGTCTGTCCATCTGTTGTGCTGGCCTCTCTAGTCATTATGTAAACTTTACTGACTGTCTGTCCATCTGTTGTTCTTCCCTCTCTCTAGTCATTATGTAAACTTTACTGTCTGTCTGTCCATCTGCTGTGCTTGCCTCTCTCTAGTCACTATGTAAACTTCCATGTCTGTCCATCTGTTGTGCTTGCCTCTCTCTAGTCACTATGTAAACTTTACTGTCTGTCTGTCCATCTGCTGTGCTTGCCTCTCTCTAGTCACTATGTAAACTTCCATGTCTGTCCATCTGTTGTGCTTGCCTCTCTCTAGTCAGAATGTAAACTTTATTGTCTGTCTGTCCATCTGCTGTGCTTGCCTCTCTCTAGTCACTATGTAAACTTCCATGTCTGTCCATCTGTTGTGCTTCCCTCTCTCTAGTCAGAATGTAAACTTTATTGTCTGTCTGTCCATCTGTTGTGCTTGCCTCTCTCTAGTCAGAATTTAAATGTTACTGTATGTCTGTCCATCTGTTGTGCTTCCCTCTCTCTAGTCTTTATGTAAACGTTACTGTCTGTCTGTCCATCTGTTGTGCTTCCCTCTCTCTAGTCATTATGTAAACTTTACTGTCTGTCTGTCCATCTGTTGTGCTTGCCTCTCTCTAGTAAGAATGTAAACGTTACTGTATGTCTGTCCATCTGTTGTGCTTCCCTCTCTCTAGTCACTATGTAAACTTTACTGTCTGTCTGTCCATCTGTTGTGCTTGCCTCTCTAGTCTTTATGTAAACGTTACTGTCTGTCTGTCTGTCCATCTGTTGTGCTTCCCTCTCTCTAGTCATTATGTAAACTTTACTGTCTGTCTGTCCATCTGTTGTGCTTCCATCTCTCTAGTCACTATATACAATTTACTGTCTGTCAGTCCATTTGTTGTGCTTCTCTCTCTCTAGTCACTATGTAAACTTTACTGTCTGTCTGTCCATTTGTTGTGCTTGCCTCATTCTAATCACTATGTAAACTTTACTGTCTGTTTGTCCATCTGTTGTGCTTGCCTCTCTCTAGTCAGAATGTAAACTTTACTGTCTGTCCATCTGCTGTGCTTGCCTCTCTAGTCACTATGTAAACTTTACTGTCTGTCTGTCCATCTGCTGTGCTTGCCTCTCTCTAGTCACTATGTAAACTTTACTGTCTGTCTGTCCATCTGGTGTGCTTGCCTCTCTAGTCACTATGTAAACTTTACTGGCTGTTTGTCCATCTGTTGTGATTCCCTCTCTCTAGTCACTATGTAAACTTCCCTGTCTGTATGTCTATCTGTGGTACTTGCCTCTCTAGTCACTATGTAAACTTTACTGTCTGTCTGTCCATCTGTTGTGCTTGCCTCTCTAGTCACTATGTAAACTTTACTGTCTGTCTGTCCATCTGTTGTGCTTGCCTCTCTAGTCATTATATAAACTTCCCTGTCTGTCTGTCCATCTGTTGTGCTTGCCTCTCTAGTCACTATGTAAACTTTACTGTCTGTCTGTCCATCTGTTGTGCTTGCCTCTCTAGTCACTATGTAAACTTCCATGTCTGTCCATCTGTTGTGCTTGCCTCTCTCTAGTCACTATGTAAACTTTACTGTCTGTCCATCTGTTGTGCTTGCCTCTCTCTAGTCACTATGTAAACTCCCTGTCTGTCTATCTGTTGTTCTTCCCTCTCTCTAGTCACTATGTAAACTTTACTGTCTGTCTGTCCATCTGTTGTGCTTGCCTCTCTCTAGTCACTATGTAAACTTTACTGTCTGTCCATCTGTTGTGCTTGCCTCTCTATAGTCACTATGTAAACTTTACTGTCTGTCTGTCCATCTGCTGTGCTTGCCTCTCTCTAGTCACTATGTAAACTCACTGTCTGTCCATCTGTTGTGCTTGCCTCTCTATAGTCACTATGTAAACTCACTGTCTGTCCATCTGTTATGCTTGCCTCTATCTAGTCACTATGTTAACTTTACTGTCTGTCTGTCCATCTGTTGTGCTTGCCTCTCTATAGTCACTATGTAAACTCACTGTCTGTCCATCTGTTATGCTTGCCTCTATCTAGTCACTATGTTAACTTTACTGTCTGTCTGTCCATCTGTTGTGCTTCCCTCTCTCTAGTCAGAATGTAAACTTTACTGTCTGTCCATCTGTTGTGCTTCCCTCTCTCTAGTCAGAATGTAAACTTTACTGTCTGTCCATCTGTTGTGCTTCCCTCTCTCTAGTCAGAATTTAAATGTTACTCTCTGTCTGTCTATCTGTTGTGCTTGCCTCTCTCTAGTAAGAATGTAAACGTTACTGTCTGTCTGTCCATCTGTTGTGCTTGCCTCTCTCTAGTCAGAATGTAAACGTTACTGTCTGTCTGTCCATCTGTTGTGCTTCCCTCTCTCTAGTCACTATGTAAACTTTACTGTCTGCCTGTCCATCTGTTGTGCTTGCCTCTCTCTAGTCAGAATGTAAACGTTACTGTCTGTCTGTCCATCTGTTGTGCTTCCCTCTCTCTAGTCACTATGTTAACTTTACTGTCTGTCTGTCCATTTGTTGTGCTTCCCTCTCTCTAGTCACTATGTAAACTTTACTGTCTGCCTGTCCATTTGTTGTGCTTGCCTCTCTCTAGTCACTATGTAAACTTCCATGTCTGTCCATCTGTTGTGCTTGCCTCTCTCTAGTCACTATGTAAACTTTACTGTCTGTCCATCTGTTGTGCTTGCCTCTCTAGTCACTATGTAAACTTTACTGTCTGTCTGTCCATCTGGTGTGCTTGCCTCTCTAGTCATTATATAAACTTCCCTGTCTGTCTGTCTATCTGTGGTACTTGCCTCTCAAGTCACTATGTAAACTTTACTGTCTGTCCATCTGTTGTGCTTGCCTCTCTAGTCACTATGTAAACTTTACTGTCTGTTTGTCCATCTGTTGTGATTCCCTCTCTCTAGTCATTATATAAACTTCCCTGTCTGTCTGTCTGTGGTACTTGCCTCTCTAGTCACTATGTAAACTTTACTGTCTGTCTGTCCATCTGTTGTGCTTGCCTCTCTAGTCACTATGTAAACTTTACTGTCTGTCTGTCCATCTGTTGTGCTTGCCTCTCTAGTCATTATATAAACTTCCCTGTCTGTCTGTCCATCTGTTGTGCTGGCCTCTCTAGTCATTATGTAAACTTTACTGTCTGTCTGTCCATCTGTTGTGCTTGCCTCTCTAGTCATTATATAAACTTCCCTGTCTGTCTGTCCATCTGTTGTGCTGGCCTCTCTAGTCATTATGTAAACTTTACTGACTGTCTGTCCATCTGTTGTTCTTCCCTCTCTCTAGTCATTATGTAAACTTTACTGTCTGTCTGTCCATCTGCTGTGCTTGCCTCTCTCTAGTCACTATGTAAACTTCCATGTCTGTCCATCTGTTGTGCTTGCCTCTCTCTAGTCACTATGTAAACTTTACTGTCTGTCTGTCCATCTGCTGTGCTTGCCTCTCTCTAGTCACTATGTAAACTTTATTGTCTGTCTGTCCATCTGCTGTGCTTGCCTCTCTCTAGTCAGTATGTAAACTTCCATGTCTGTCCATCTGTTGTGCTTCCCTCTCTCTAGTCAGAATGTAAACTTTATTGTCTGTCTGTCCATCTGTTGTGCTTCCCTCTCTCTAGTCTTTATGTAAACTTTACTGTCTGTCTGTCCATCTGTTGTGCTTGCCTCTCTCTAGTAAGAATGTAAACGTTACTGTATGTCTGTCCATCTGTTGTGCTTGCCTCTCTAGTCTTTATGTAAACGTTACTGTCTGTCTGTCTGTCCATCTGTTGTGCTTCCCTCTCTCTAGTCATTATGTAAACTTTACTGTCTGTCTGTCCATCTGTTGTGCTTCCATCTCTCTAGTCACTATATACAATTTACTGTCTGTCAGTCCATTTGTTGTGCTTCTCTCTCTCTAGTCACTATGTAAACTTTACTGTCTGTCTGTCCATTTGTTGTGCTTGCCTCATTCTAATCACTATGTAAACTTTACTGTCTGTTTGTCCATCTGTTGTGCTTGCCTCTCTCTAGTCAGAATGTAAACTTTACTGTCTGTCCATCTGCTGTGCTTGCCTCTCTAGTCACTATGTAAACTTTACTGTCTGTCTGTCCATCTGCTGTGCTTGCCTCTCTCTAGTCACTATGTAAACTTTACTGTCTGTCTGTCCATCTGTTGTGCTTGCCTCTCTAGTCACTATGTAAACTTTACTGGCTGTTTGTCCATCTGTTGTGATTCCCTCTCTCTAGTCACTATGTAAACTTCCCTGTCTGTATGTCTATCTGTGGTACTTGCCTCTCTAGTCACTATGTAAACTTTACTGTCTGTCTGTCCATCTGTTGTGCTTGCCTCTCTAGTCACTATGTAAACTTTACTGTCTGTCTGTCCATCTGTTGTGCTTGCCTCTCTAGTCATTATATAAACTTCCCTGTCTGTCTGTCTATCTGTTGTGCTTGCCTCTCTAGTCACTATGTAAACTTTACTGTCTGTCTGTCCATCTGTTGTGCTTGCCTCTCTCTAGTCACTATGTAAACTTTACTGTCTGTCTGTCTATCTGTTGTGCTTGCCTCTCTCTAGTCACTATGTAAACTTTACTGTCTGTCTGTCTATCTGTTGTGCTTGCCTCTCTCTAGTCACTATGTAAACTTTACTGTCTGTCTGTCTATCTGTTGTGCTTGCCTCTCTCTAGTCACTATGTAAACTTTACTGTCTGTCTGTCCATCTGTTGTGCTTGCCTCTCTCTAGTCACTATGTAAACTTTACTGTCTGTCTGTCTATCTGTTGTGCTTGCCTCTCTAGTCACTATGTAAACTTTACTGTCTGTCCATCTGTTGTGCTTGCCTCTCTCTAGTCACTATGTAAACTCCCTGTCTGTCCATCTGTTGTGCTTGCCTCTCTCTAGTCACTATGTAAACTTTACTGTCTGTCCATCTGTTGTGCTTGCCTCTCTCTAGTCACTATGTAAACTTTACTGTCTGTCTGTCCATCTGTTGTGCTTGCCTCTCTAGTCTTTATATAAACGTTACTGTCTGTCTGTCCATCTGTTGTTCTTCCCTCTCTCTAGTCACTATGTAAACTCCCTGTCTGTCCATCTGTTGTGCTTGCCTCTCTATAGTCACTATGTAAACTTTACTGTCTGTCTGTCCATCTGCTGTGCTTGCCTCTCTCTAGTCACTATGTAAACTCACTGTCTGTCCATCTGTTGTGCTTGCCTCTCTATAGTCACTATGTTAACTTTACTGTCTGTCTGTCCATCTGTTGTGCTTCCCTCTCTCTAGTCAGAATTTAAATGTTACTCTCTGTCTGTCCATCTGTTGTGCTTCCCTCTCTCTAGTAAGAATGTAAACGTTACTGTCTGTCTGTCCATCTGTTGTGCTTGCCTCTCTCTAGTCAGAATGTAAACGTTACTGTCTGTCTGTCCATCTGTTGTGCTTCCCTCTCTCTAGTCACTATGTAAACTTTACTGTCTGTCTGTCCATTTGTTGTGCTTCCCTCTCTCTAGTCACTATGTAAACTTTACTGTCTGCCTGTCCATCTGTTGTGCTTGCCTCATTCTAATCACTATGTAAATGTTACTGTCTGTTTGTCCATCTGTTGTGCTTGCCTCTCTCTAGTCAGAATGTAAACTTTACTGTCTGTCTGTCCATCTGCTGTGCTTGCCTCTCTCTAGTCACTATGTAAACTTTACTGTCTGCCTGTCCATTTGTTGTGCTTGCCTCATTCTAATCACTATGTAAATGTTACTGTCTGTTTGTCCATCTGTTGTGCTTGCCTCTCTCTAGTCACTATGTAAACTTTACTGTCTGCCTGTCCATTTGTTGTGCTTGCCTCTCTCTAGTCACTATGTAAATGTTACTGTCTGTTTGTCCATCTGTTGTGCTTGCCTCTCTCTAGTCACTATGTAAATGTTACTGTCTGTCTGTCCATCTGCTGTGCTTGCCTCTCTCTAGTCAGAATGTAAACTTTACTGTCTGTCTGTCCATCTGCTGTGCTTGCCTCTCTCTAGTCACTATGTTAACTTTACTGTCTGTCTGTCCATCTGCTGTGCTTGCCTCTCTCTAGTCACTATGTAAACTTTACTGTCTGTCTGTCCATCTGCTGTGCTTGCCTCTCTCTAGTCACTATGTAAACTTTACTGTCTGTCTGTCCATCTGTTGTGCTTCCCTCTCTCTACTCAGAATGTAAACTTTACTGTCTGTCTATCTGTTGTGCTTGCCTCTCTCTAGTCAGAATGTAAACTTTACTGTCTGTCTGTCCATCTGTTGTGCTTAGTAAAAGTGAGTATAAAGCGCCTAGAGGCTGGGTTAGGACGGGCCTAATGTGTTAACAAGACCACAGTATAGAAAATTGTGCATTAAATAACATAAAATCACCCAATATAGGGAATGGAATGTAAAATCTTAATTTATTACAAATAATAATGACATAAAAAATATATGTAAAACCAAACACAATACAATAATGAAAA
The DNA here is from genome assembly GCF_027579735.1 of Bombina bombina. NCBI lineage: Eukaryota > Metazoa > Chordata > Amphibia > Anura > Bombinatoridae > Bombina > Bombina bombina. The sequence continues at coordinate 121,635 of NW_026511489.1, forward strand.
GATCCGGATCTGGTGAGTCTCCTAAAATGTTCAATAAATGACCAATAAAACTGTCCAATGAGTAAAATCCTGAATATACTTTAAAAGTCACACAGTCACAAAAGGATTGACCTCCAAATGTTTAAATGGCAGAATTGAAGTGATGCAGACGATGAAAAAACCAAAACTAATGTGATGAAAAAGTAAAAAAAAGTGAACGTTGGGTGAAAAATTGTGGAAAAATATGAAAAACAAAAATTAAAACAAAAATTAAAAATTAAAAATTAAGTGGCCATATATATATATATATATAAATGCAAACAAATGGAAAAATTATATATAAAAATGTAAAAATGTGATAAAAAATATATATATGCGTTAATCAAAAAAGTGTGTTTTCCAAAAGGTGAGGGAAACAGTGAGACAAAAAACCACAAAACAAATCCTCCAAAAATGATCCTGATAGTGGTAGTGTCTTTGAATCCTATTTGGTGTAGTGTCCCAGTATCGATCCTATTGGTGTGGTGTCCTATAAACAATAAAATAACATAGTGTATTCCATACAGATAAAATAACAGTAATTAGAATTTTGCTTACCCAGTATCGACGTGTTTCGGCCCCTATGAGGCCTTTTTCAAAACATACAATTGTGTGACACAATTGGCCTTATATAGGGTAAGCAATCAAATAAACAGAGTGAATTTTGGCGCCAAAACCGTTACCTTTTGGACCACCCACTTCCTGTTTGTGCTGTATTGTGGGTAAAATAATAATGACAATAATAACTTTCTAGAAAGATCTTGTTTTCAGAAATAAAGCTATGAAACCTCCTTTACTTTGTTTATACAGTTATATTCAATATCCTAACTATTCTGTGATGTGGCTTGTGTTCAAAAATATATTCTAAATCACGATAAATGTACGATGACATCACTTCCAGTTTCGTCAAAACCGGAAGTGTACCATGGGGATTTTGCAATAGGTTCCTGATATAACTAATTGTGCCTATATCTAAACATGGCCTAACAGCGGGTACCTGCTACCTAAAAGGCGGTGTAAAATTCATAACACCATATATAGTCATGTAGATACACAAAAAACCCCATTTCACCAAACCGGAAGTCAAAAGCGTCACTTCCGGTTTCGGCTCCTATAAATCTATTTAGAGTAAACCGGAACACTTCTGGATATTACCTCAATGTGTTTGCATAGTGATATGCCCTTAGGTCATATATCACAAGGATCTGTTATTAAGGCTTGGAGTCACAAGGTGCAATATATTGGGGTTCTCTGAAATCGCCAGACCGGATGTGCAAAAACGTCACTTCCGGTTTCGGCTGAAAAAGTAAACGGCTGACCATTTAAACATTCAGACTAGTGTCAAATTGTGGGGGCCACAACCCCTAATTGTTCTAAAACACCCTAACCTAATTGAGAGTAGAGGTTCTAGTATTCTAATTGGGAGTATAGGTTCTAGTATTCTAATCTGAGGAGGTAATCTTATTAACAGACCCATTGGTCCATCACATACAAAATAACGTCAAAAATAATAAATACATAGTAAAGAAGTCCCAAACAAAGGGAGCCCATAGGTATATAAATTAAATATTAGATTTTACCCATAAATGTGTATAGGGCAAATGAACATGATTAATCCTTTATAAACATATTAATAATGATGTAGGCTATAAAACCAGATTATATAATAAATTAATTATATCAATATCAGAATTGCATAGGCCAAATAGTAGTATTCTATAAACTTGATACTAATGATAGACATGATAAAATATATAAAACGTTACATGGTAAAATCAGCAGAGACAGAATGTCCATCCTTACACAGAAGGCTCAATAATGGCATAAATTTGCGAAAATCCAAAAACTATAAAAAGTATATATTTTCTAAAATATTATTGTTTTTTACACAAATAAACCATAAAAACATATAAAAATTAGTCTAAAATGTATATCCATTGGAAATTTCCAAATGTATATCCCAATTGCCCATCTATGTGACTACCGACATATAGACATTTATTAATATAGTATTAGTCAATTGTATTAGCAACCCTAACTAGGTTGACATCCCTGATGTGCAGTCTAAGATGACTAAATAGTTGGAAGTGATCCTAAATTTCCTTAAAATCTTAGGCCTAGATTTAGAGTTGGGCGGTAGCCGTGAAACCCAGCGTTAGAGGCTCCTAACGCTGGTTTTTAACGCCCTCTGGTATTTGGAGTCAGTCATTAAAGGGTCTAACGCTCACTTTCCAGCCGACTTTTCCATACCGCAGATCCCCTTACGTCAATTGCGTATCCTATCTTTTCAATGGGATCTTTCTAACTCCGGTATTTAGAGTCGTGTCTGGAGTGAGCGTTAGAAATCTAACGACAAAACTCCAGCCGCAGAAAAAAGTCAGTAGTTAAGAGCTTTCTGGGCTAACGCCGGTTTATAAAGCTCTTAACTACTGTGCTCTAAAGTACACTAACACCCATAAACTACCTATGTACCCCTAAACCGAGGTCCCCCCACATCGCCGCCACTCTATTACATTTTTTTAACCCCTAATCTGCCGACCGCCACCTACGTTATACTTATGTACCCCTAATCTGCTGCCCCTAACACCGCCGACCCCTATATTATATTTATTAACCCCTAACCTGCCCCCCACAACGTCGCCGCCAGCTACCTACAATAATTAACCCCTAATCTGCCGACTGCAAAGCGCCGCTACCTACGTTATCCTTATGTACCCCTAATCTGCTGCCCCTAACACCGCCGACCCCTCTATTATATTTATTAACCCCTAATTTGCCCCCCTCAACGTCACCTCCACCTGCCTACACTTATTAACCCCTAATCTGCCGAGCAGACCGCACCGCTACTATAATAAAGTTATTAACCCCTAATCCGCCTCACTCCCGCCTCAATAACCCTATAATAAATAGTATTAACCCCTAATCTGCCCTCCCTAACATCGCCGACACCTAACTTCAATTATTAACCCCTAATCTGCCGACCGAATCTCGCCGCTACTGTAATAAATGGATTAACCACTAAAGCTAAGTCTAACCCTAACCCTAACACCCCCCTAAGTTAAATATAATTTAAATCTAACGAAATAAATTAACTCTTATTAAATAAATTATTCCTATTTAAAGCTAAATACTTACCTGTAAAATAAACCCTAATATAGCTACAATATAAATTATAATTACATTGTAGCTATTTTAGGATTAATATTTATTTTACAGGCAACTTTGTAATTATTTTAACCAGGTACAATAGCTATTAAATAGTTAATAACTATTTAATAGCTACCTAGTTAAAATAATTACAAAATTACCTGTAAAATAAATCCTAACCTAAGTTACAATTAAACCTAACACTACACTATCAATAAATTAATTAAATAAAATACCTACAATTACCTACAATTAAACCTAACACTACACTATCAATACATTAATTAAATACAATACCTACAAATAACTACAATTAAATAAACTAACTAAAGTACAAAAAATAAAAAAGAACTAAGTTACAAAAAATAAAAAAATATTTACAAACATTAGAAAAATATTACAACAATTTTAAACTAATTACACCTACTCTAAGCCCCCTAATGAAATTACAAAGCCCCCCAAAATAAAAAAATGCCCTACCCTATTCTAAATTACAAAAGTTCAAAGCTCTTTTACCTTACCAGCCCTGAACAGGGCCCTTTGCGGGGCATGCCCCAAGAAGTTCAGCTCTTTTGCCTGTAAAAAAAAACATACAATACCCCCCCCCAACATTACAACCCACTACCCACATACCCCTAATCTAACCCAAACCCCCCTTAAATAAACCTAACACTAAGCCCCTGAAGATCTTCCTACCTTATCTTCACCTCACCGGGTATCACCGATCGGTCCTGGCTCCAAAATCTTCATCCAACCCAAGCGGGGGCTGGCGATCCATAATCCTGCGGCTGAAGAGGTCCAGAAGAGGCTCCAAAGTCTTCATAGTGATCGGAACAGCCAATAGAATGCGAGCTCAATCTGATTGGCTGATCGGATCAGCCAATCGGATTGAACTTGATTCTGATTTGCTGATTCCATCAGCCAATCAGAATTTTCCTACCTTAATTCCGATTGGCTGATAGAATCCTATCAGCCAATCGGAATTCGAGGGACGCCATCTTGGATGACGTCCCTTAAAGGAACCGTCATTTGTCGGGAAGTCGTCGGTGAAGATGGATGTTCCGCGTCGGCGGGATGAACATGGATCCGGAAGAAAGAAGATTGAAGATGCCGCTTGATAGAAGACTTCAGCCGGATCATGGACCTCTTCAGCTCCCGCTTGGATGAAGACTTCATCCGGATCATGGACCTCTTCAGCTCCCGCTTGGATGAAGACTTCAGCCGGATCATGGACCTCTTCAGCTCCCGCTTGGATGAAGACTTCAGTCGGATCATGGACATCTTCAGCCCCCCGCTTGGGCTTGGATCAAGACATCGGAGGAGCTCTTCTGGATCGATCGGTGAACCCGGCGTGGTGAAGATAAGGTAGGAAGATCTTCAGGGGCTTAGTGTTAGGTTTATTTAAGGGGGGTTTGGGTTAGATTAGGGGTATGTGGGTGGTGGGTTGTAATGTTGGGGGGGGGTATTGTATGTTTTTTTTAAAAAGGCAAAAGAGCTGAATTTTTTGGGGCATGCCCCGCAAAGGGCCCTTTTTAAGGGCTGGTAAGGTAAAAGAGCTTTGAACTTCTGTAATTTAGAATAGGGTAGGGCATTTTTTTATTTTGGGGGTCTTTCTTATTTTATTAGGGGGCTTAGAGTAGGTGTAATTAGTTTAAAATTGTTGTAATATTTTTCTAATGTTTGTAAATATTTTTTTATTTTTTGTAACTTAGTTCTTTTTTATTTTTTGTACTTTAGTTAGTTTATTTAATTGTATTTATTTGTAGGAATTGTATTTAATTTATTTATTGATAGTGTAGTGTTAGGTTTAATTGTAGATAATTGTAGGTATTTTATTTAATTAATTTATTGATAGTGTAGTGTTAGGTTTAATTGTAACTTAGGTTAGGATTTATTTTACAGGTAATTTTGTAATTATTTTAACTAGGTAACTATTAAATAGTTATTAACTATTTAATAGCTATTGTACCTGGTTAAAATAATTACAAAGTTGCCTGTAAAATAAATATTAATCCTAAAATAGCTACAATGTAATTATAATTTATATTGTAGCTATATTAGGGTTTATTTTACAGGTAAGTATTTAGCTTTAAATAGGAATAAGTTATTTAATAAGAGTTAATTTATTTCGTTAGAATAAAATTATATTTAACTTAGGGGGGTGTTAGGGTTAGGGTTAGAATTAGCTTTAGGGGTTAAAAAATTTATTAGAGTAGCGGTGAGCTCCGATCGGCAGATTAGGGGTTAATACTTGAAGTTAGGTGTCGGCAATGTTAGGGAGGGCAGATTAGGGGTTAATACTATTTATTATAGGGTTATTGAGGCGGATTAGGGGTTAATACATTTATTATAGTAGCGCTCAGGTCCGGTCGGCAGATTAGGGGTTAATAAGTGTAGTTAGGTGGAGGCGACGTTGGGTGCGGCAGATTAGGGGTTAATAAATATACTATAGGGGTCGGCGGTGTTAGGGGCAGCAGATTAGGGGTACATAGGGATAATGTAAGTAGCGGCGGTTTACGGAGCGGCAGATTAGGGGTTAAAAAAAATATGCAGGTGTCAGCGATAGCGGGGGCGGCAGAATAGGGGTTAATAAGTGTAAGGTTAGGGGTGTTTAGACTCGGGGTACATGTTAGGGTGTTAGGTGCAGACGTAGGAAGTGTTTCCCCATAGGAAACAATGGGGCTGCGTTAGGAGCTGAACGCGGCTTTTTTGCAGGTGTTAGGTTTTTTTTTCAGCTCAAACAGCCCCATTGTTTCCTATGGGGGAATCGTGCACAAGCACGTTTTTGAGGCTGGCCGCGTCCGTAAGCACCGCTGGTATCGAGAGTTGCAGTTGCGTTAAATTATGCTCTACGCTCCCTTTTTGGAGCCTAACGCACTGAAAACCCTGCCAATCTGTGAACTCTAAATACCAGCGGTATTTAAAAGGTGCGGCCAGAAAAAAGCACGCGTAGCTAACGCACCCCCTTGGCCGCAAAACTCCAAATCTAGGCGTTAAAATTTTTTAAAAATCTTAAGATGGTGAATAGTGACCAAAGAGAGAAATGGGGGTCGTTGTTCAAACTGTTGGCTCATAATCAGAAAGGTAAAAAACTTTTTTAAGACCGTAAGAATTATAAATATTAAAATTATAAATATTAAAATTCTTAGATATAATTTAAGATTTAAAACTGAGCTTTGGTAGAAAAAAAATAGCTCACATCATATAGATTAGGCTCCTATCATATAGAGTTCAGGTGCCGATTACGTTAAACTAGAGACAGAAATGAGCCAAAGACAAATAGAAATGAAATTAGGAACCAATTAGAATAAGTGTACTAAATCCTCTTTATTGTTTAGTCCTTTTGGATGTAGACAGTTTAATAAAAATATCCATTTGGATTCTGTTGTTAAAAGCTTTTTGTCGTGATTTCCACCTCTCCAGTTTTTCTTTACTTTTTGGATGCCAATGTATTTTAAATCTCTGATGTTTCCCTTATGTACGGTGGAAAAATGACTGTATAATACAGTATCCATATTTAATTTCTCTATTAACAATAGGTGCTCCCTTATTCTGTCTTTCAGCGGTCTCGATGTTCGTCCGATATACTGAAGACCGCATGAGCACTCCATCAGATAAATGATGTTCTTGTCATGACATCTTATAAGTTCCTGGATCTGGTGTACTTCTTTTGTATAATAAGATTGGAACGTGTTAGTCTTTTTTCCACATTTACATGCCTTACATTTGGGGCAAGGGAAGAAGCCTTTAATCTTCTTCCCAAATACATCATTAATCCCCAATCTTTTTGTTTTTTGAAGGCTTGGTGCCAATCTATTCTTTAAATTATTCGTCTTTCTGTACACGAATATCGGCTTAGGGGGAAGTTTGTTTCCAATTAGGTCATCATCTTTTAGCAGGTTCCAATGTTTCTTGAATATGTTTCTATTATGTGCCTGTTGCTACTGTATTCTGTAATCATAGGGATATTGATTACATCATTATTCGCCACTTTCTTCTTGTCTCTGTATTTCATTAAATCTTGTCTCTTTAAACTCCTTACATCTTCTATCTTAGAGTCGAGAAGATGTTCCTGCCTCTCTCTAGTCACTATGTAAACTCCCTGTCTGTCTATCTGTTGTGCTTGCCTCTCTCTAGTCACTATGTAAACTCCCTGTCTGTCTATCTGCTGTGCTTGCCTCTCTCTAGTCACTATGTAAATTTTACTGTCTGTCTGTCCATCTGCTGTGCTTGCCTCTCTCTAGTCACTATGTAAACTTTACTGTCTGTCTGTCCATCTGCTGTGCTTGCCTCTCTAGTCACTATGTAAATGTTACTGTATGTCTGTCCATCTGTTGTGCTTGCCTCTCTAGTCTTTATATAAACGTTACTGTCTGTCTGTCCATCTGTTGTTCTTCCCTCTCTCTAGTCACTATGTAAACTTTACTGTCTGTCTGTCCATCTGTTGTGCTTGCCTCTCTAGTCACTATGTAAACTTTACTGTCTGTCTGTCCATCTGTTGTGCTTGCCTCTCTCTAGTCACTATGTAAACTTTACTGTCTGTCTGTCCATCTGTTGTGCTTGCCTCTCTCTAGTCACTATGTAAACTTTACTGTCTGTCTGTCCATCTGTTGTGCTTGCCTCTCTAGTCACTATGTAAACTCCCTGTCTGTCTATCTGTTGTGCTTGCCTCTCTCTAGTCACTATGTAAACTCCCTGTCTGTCTATCTGTTGTGCTTGCCTCTCTCTAGTCACTATGTAAACTTTACTGTCTGTCCATCTGTTGTGCTTGCCTCTCTCTAGTCACTATGTAAACTTTACTGTCTGTCCATCTGTTGTGCTTGCCTCTCTCTAGTCACTATGTAAACTTTACTGTCTGTCCATCTGTTGTGCTTGCCTCTCTCTAGTCACTATGTAAACTTTACTGTCTGTCCATCTGCTGTGCTTGCCTCTCTCTAGTCACTATGTAAACTTTACTGTCTGTCCATCTGCTGTGCTTCCCTCTCTCTAGTCACTATGTAAACTTTATTGTCTGTCTGTCCATCTGTTGTGCTTCCCTCTCTCTAGTCTTTATGTAAACGTTACTGTCTGTCTGTCCATCTGCTGTGCTTGCCTCTCTCTAGTCACTATGTAAACTCCCTGTCTGTCTATCTGTTGTGCTTGCCTCTCTCTAGTCACTATGTAAACTCCCTGTCTGTCTATCTGCTGTGCTTGCCTCTCTCTAGTCACTATGTAAACTCCCTGTCTGTCTATCTGCTGTGCTTGCCTCTCTCTAGTCACTATGTAAACTTTACTGTCTGTCTGTCCATCTGTTGTGCTTGCCTCTCTATAGTCACTATGTAAACTTTACTGTCTGTCTGTCCATCTGTTGTGCTTGCCTCTCTATAGTCACTATGTAAACGTTACTGTCTGTCTGTCCATCTGTTATGCTTGCCTCTATCTAGTCACTATGTTAACGTTACTGTCTGTCTGTCCATATGCTGTGCTTGCCTCTCTCTAGTCACTATGTAAACTCACTGTCTGTCCATCTGTTGTGCTTGCCTCTATCTAGTCACTATGTTAACTTTACTGTCTGTCCATCTGTTGTGCTTGCCTCTATCTAGTCACTATGTTAACTTTACTGTCTGTCTGTCCATCTGCTGTGCTTGCCTCTCTCTAGTCACTATGTAAACTCACTGTCTGTCCATCTGTTATGCTTGCCTCTCTATAGTCACTATGTAAACTCACTGTCTGTCTGTCTGTTATGCTTGCCTCTCTATAGTCACTATGTAAACTCACTGTCTGTCCATCTGTTATGCTTGCCTCTCTATAGTCACTATGTAAACTCACTGTCTGTCCATCTGTTATGCTTGCCTCTATCTAGTCACTATGTTAACGTTACTGTCTGTCTGTCCATCTGCTGTGCTTGCCTCTCTCTAGTCACTATGTAAACTCCCTGTCTGTCTATCTGCTGTGCTTGCCTCTCTCTAGTCACTATGTAAACTTTACTGTCTGTCTGTCCATCTGCTGTGCTTGCCTCTCTCTAGTCACTATGTAAACTCCCTGTCTGTCTATCTGCTGTGCTTGCCTCTCTCTAGTCACTATGTAAACGTTACTGTCTGTCTGTCCATCTGTTGTGCTTGCCTCTCTCTAGTCAGAATGTAAATGTTACTGTCTGTCTGTCCATCTGCTGTGCTTCCCTCTCTATAGTCACTATGTAAACTTTACTGTATGTCTGTCCATTTGTTGTGCTTGCCTCTCTAGTCTTTATATAAACGTTACTGTCTGTCTGTCCATCTGTTGTGCTTCCCTCTCTCTAGTCAGAATGTAAACTTTACTGTCTGTCTGTCCATCTGTTGTGCTTCCCTCTCTATAGTCACTATGTAAACTTTACTGTCTGTCTGTCCATCTGTTGTGCTTGCCTCTCTAGTCTTTATATAAACGTTACTGTCTGTCTGTCCATCTGTTGTGCTTCCCTCTATCTAGTCACTATGTAAACTTCCCTGTCTGTTTGTCCATCTGTTGTGCTTGCCTCTCTAGTCTTTATGTAAACGTTACTGTCTGTTTGTCCATCTGTTGTGCTTGCCTCTATCTAGTCACTATGTAAACTTCCCTGTCTGTCCATCTGCTGTGCTTGCCTCTCTCTAGTCACAATGTAAACTTTACTGTCTGTCTGTCTGTCCATCATTGGTGCTTGACTCTCTAGTCACTATGATACCTCCCTGCTGGCGGACGATTGGCCGCGAATCTGCAGGGGGCGGCCTTGCACCAGCAGTTCACAAGAGCTGCTGGTGCAATGCTGAATATGGAAAGCGTATTGCTCTCCGCAATCAGCGAGGTCTGACCGACCTGATCCACACTGTCGGATCAGGTCCCCCAGAACTTTGATAAATATCCCCCTATATTTCAAACTTGACACAATATTTAAGCTTTATATACAGACTTTGACTACAGAAGGGTACTTAAGTGTGCTTTTAATTTATCTCCTATTTTTACAATATATTTAATAAAAGTTATGTTTTGATTTAGTTTCACAAGTCCGTTATCACACGCTGTTCTTACTATACTTGATCTACAAGTTATAAACCTTGAGTGCTAAGTTGTGTATTCTTATTAAGAGTAAGTCTTCCCGTACTCTTTTTAGTAGTATCAATTGCCTCAATACACCAGCACCCTTACCCTATACTATTAAGAAAACTAACACCTAGATTACGAGTTTTGCGGTAACAGGGGTGCGGTGCTAACGAGCAGTTTATGCTCACTGCTCACTTACAGACATCGCTGGTATTACAGGCTTTTACAAACCCGGCGTTAACCGCAAAAAAGTGATCGTAGAGCAAAATTTTGCTCCACATCTCACCTCAATACCAGCGCTGCTTACGTTAGCGGCGAGCTGGCTGAACGTGCTTGTGCATGATTTCCCCATAGGAATCAATGGGGGAGAGCCGGCTGAAAAAAACCTAACACTTGCAAAAAAGCAGAGTTTAGCTCCTAACGCAGCCCCATTGATTCCTATTGGGAATATACATTTATGTCTACACCTAACACCCTAACATGAACCCCGAGTCTAAACACCCCTAATCTTACACTTATTAACCCCTAATCTGATGCCCCCGACATCGCCGACACCTGCATTATATTATTAACCCCTAATCTGCCGCTCCAGACACCGCCACCACCTACATTATACTTATGAACCCCTAATCTGCTGCCCCCAACATCGCTGACACCTACATTATATTTATTAACCCCTAATCTGCTGCCCCCAATGTCGCCGCAACCTACCTACACTTATTAACCCCTAATCTGCTGCCCCCAAAGTCGCAGCCACTATATTAAAGTTATTAACCCCTAAATCTAAGTCTAACCCTAACCCTAACACCCCCTAACAAATATAATTTAAATAAATCTAAATAAAATTCCTAGCATTAACTACATTATTCCTATTTAAAACTAAATACTTACCTATAAAATAAACCCTAAGCTAACTACAATATAACTAATAGTTACATTGTATCTGTCTTAGGGTTTATTTTTATTTTACAGGCAAGTTTGTACTGTATTTATTTTAACTAGGTACAATAGTTATTAAATAGTTATTAACTATTTAATAACTACCTAGTTAAAATACAGACAAATGTACCTGTAAAATAAAACCTAACCTAAGTTACAATTACACCTAGCACTACACTATAATTAAATACAATTAAATAAAATTATCTAAAGTACAAACCCCCCCCACTAAATTACAGAAAATAATAAACAAATTACAAGATTTTATTAAACTAATTACACCTAATCTAATCCCCCTAACAAAATAAAAAGCACCCCCAAAATAAAAAAGCCCTACCCTACACTAAATTAAAAATAGCCCTTAAAAGGGCCTTTTGCGGGGCATTGCCCCAAAGTAATCAGCTCTTTTACCTGTAAAAACAAGTACAAATCCCCCCCAACATTAAAACCCACCACCACACAACCAACCCTACTCTAAAACCCACCCAATACCCCCTTAAAAAAACCTAACACGAACACCTTGAAGATCACCTTACCGGGAGAAGTCTTCCCCCAACCGGGCCGAAGTCCTCAATGAAGCCGGGAGAAGTCTTCATCCAAGCCGGACGAAGTGGTCCTTCAGACGGGCAGAAGTCTTCATCCAGACGGCATCTTCTATCTTCATCCATCCGGCGCGGAGAGGGTACATCTTCAAGACATTCAACGCGGAGCATCCTCTTCTTTCCACGGCCGACGACTGAATGAAGGTTCCTTTAACTAACGTCATCCAAGATGGCGTCCCTTCAATTCCGATTGGCTGATAGAATTCTATCAGCCAATCGGAATTAAGGTAGAAAAAATCCTATTGGCTGATACAATCAGCCAATAGTATTGAGCTGGCTTTCTATTGGAACAGCCAATAGAATGCCAGCTCAATCCTATTGGCTGATTGGATCAGCCAATAGGATTGAAGTTCAATCCTATTGGCTGATTGCATCAGCCAATAGGATTTTTTCTACCTTAATTCTGATTGGCTGATAGAATTCTATCAGCCAATCGGAATTGAAGGGACGCCATCTTGGATGACGTAATTTAAAGGAACCTTCATTCAGTCTTAGCCGTGGAAAGAAGAGGATGCTCCGCGTCGGATGTCTTCAAGATGGACCCGCTCCGCGCCGTCTGGATGAAGATAGAAGATGCCGTCTGGATGAAGACTTCTGCCCGTCTGAAGGACCACTTCGCCCGGCTTGGATGAAGACTTCTCCCGGCTTCGTTGAGGACTTCGGCCCGATTGGGTGAAGACTTCTCCCGGTAAGGTGATCTTCAAGGGGTTAGTGTTAGGTTTTTTAAGGGGGTATTGGGTGGGTTTTAGAGTAGGGTTGGTTGTGTGGGTGGTGGGTTTTAATGTTGGGGGGGGATTTGTACTTTTTTTTACAGGTAAAAGAGCTGATTACTTTGGGGCAATGCCCCGCAAAAGGCCCTTTAAAGGGCTATATGTAATTTAGTGTAGGGTAGGGCTTTTTTTTACTTTGTGGGGGCTTTTTTATTTTGTTAGGGGGATTAGATTAGGTGTAATTAGTTTAAAAATTTTGTAATTTGTTTATTATTTTCTGTAATTTAGTGGGGGGGTTTTTGGACTTTAGATAATTTTATTTAATTGTATTTAATTATAGTTTAGTGTTAGGTGTAATTGTAAATTAGGTTAGGTTTTATTTTACAGGTAAATTTGTCTTTATTTTAACTATGTAGTTATTAAATAGTTAATAACTATTTAATAACTATTGTACCTAGCTAAAATAAATACAAACTTGCCTGTAAAATAAAAATAAACCCTAAGCTAGATACAACGTAACTATTAGTTATATTGTAGCTAGCTTAGGGTTTATTTTATAGGTAAGAATTTAGTTTTAAATAGGAATAATTTAGTTAATGATAGGAATTTTATTTAGATTTATTTAAATTATATTTAAGTTAGGGGGTGTTAGGTTTAGGGTTAGACTTAGGTTAAGGGGTTAATAACTTTAATATAGTGGCGGCGACGTTGGGGGCGGCAGATTAGTGGTTAATAAATGTAGGTAGGTTGCGGCGATGTTAGGAACGGCAGATTAGAGGTTAATAAAATTTAACTAGTGTTTGCGAGGCTGGAGTGCGGCGGTTTAGGGGTTAATACATTTATTATAGTGGCAGCGATGTCCGGTTTGGCCGATTAGGGGTTAAAATATTTATTTTAGTGTTTGCGATGTGGGAGGTCCTCGGTTTAGGGGCTAATAGGTAGTTTATGGGTGTTAGTGTACTTTTTAGCACTTTAGTTAAGAGTTTTATGCTACGGCGTTGTAGTGTAAAACGCTTAACTACTGACTTTTAAATGTGGTACCAGTCTTGACAGGAAAGGGTCTACCACTCACTTTTTGTCAGACTCGTAATACCGGCGCTATGCAAGTCCCATTGAAAAAATAGGATACGCAATTGACGTAAGTGGATTTGCGGTATTTCCAAGTCTGGCCAAAAAAGTGAGCGGTACACCTGTACCTGCAAGACTCGTAATACCAGCGGGCGTTAAAAAGCAGTGTTGGGACCGGCCAACCTGCTTTTTAAGCCTAACGCACAACTCGTAATCTAGCCGTTAATTTTTCTGCTCACATTAAGGATTACCATTAAAGGGACAGTTTACTCAAAAATGTTCTCCCCTTTAATTTGTTCCCAATGATCCACTTTACCTGCTAGAGCGTATTAAATTGTTTACAAGTATTTCCATTACCCTTTTATTCGCATATGAAATAGTTTATTTAGCCTGTGGTATCCGCACCCATCCAAGTTTTTGGGCTCAAGGCCAAGCTATAGATTAACTGTGTAAACACAGCCAGTAGAAGAAATTACACTCCCAGTGGGTTATAGAAGAGATAAGGTAATAAAAACATAATTTATGCTTACCTGATAAATTTATTTCTCTTGTGGTGTATCCAGTCCACAGATCATCCATTACTTGTGGGATATTCTCCTTCCCAACAGGAAGTTGCAAGAGGATCATCCACAGCAGAGCTGCTATATAGCTCCTCCCCTAACTGCCATATCCAGTCATTCGACCGAAACAAGCCGAGAAAGGAGAAACCATAGGGTGCAGTGGTGACTGTAGTTTAAATTAAAATTTAGACCTGCCTTAAAAAGACAGGGCGGGCCGTGGACTGGATACACCACAAGAGAAATAAATTTATCAGGTAAGCATAAATTATGTTTTCTCTTGTAAGGTGTATCCAGTCCACGGATCATCCATTACTTGTGGGATACCAATACCAAAGCTAAAGTACACGGATGAAGGGAGGGACAAGGCAGGCTTAAATGGAAGGAACCACTGCCTGTAGAACCTTTCTCCCAAAAATAGCCTCCAAAGAAGCAAAAGTATCAAATTTGTAAAATTTTGAAAAGGTATGAAGCGAAGACCAAGTCGCCGCCTTGCAAATCTGTTCAATAGAAGCCTCATTCTTAAAGGCCCAGGTGGAAGCCACAGCTCTAGTAGAATGAGCTGTAATTCTTTCAGGGGACTGCTGTCCAGCAGTCTCATAGGCTAAGCGTATTACGCTCCGAAGCCAAAAAGTAAGAGAGGTTGCCGAAGAATTTTTGACCTCTCCTCTGTCCAGAGTAAACAACAAACAGTGTAGATGTTTGGCGAAAATCTTTAGTAGCTTGTAAGTAAAACTTCAAAGCACGGACCACGTCCAGATTATGTAAAAGACGTTCCTTCTTTGAAGAAGGATTAGGACACAATGATGGAACAACAATCTCTTGATTGATATTCTTGTTAGAAACTACCTTAGGTAAAAACCCAGGTTTTGTACGCAGAACTACTTTATCTGAATGGAAAATCAGATAAGGAGAATCACATTGTAAGGCAGATAACTCAGAGACTCTCCGAGCCGAGGAAATAGCCATCAAAAACAGAACTTTCCAAGATAAAAGTTTAATATCAATGGAATGAAGGGGTTCAAACGGAACCCCTTGAAGAACTTTAAGAACCAAGTTTAAGCTCCATGGGGGAGTAACAGGTTTAAACACAGGCTTAATTCTAACCAAAGCCTGACAAAAAGCTTGAACGTCTGGAACTTCTGCCAGACGCTTGTGCAAAAGAATAGACAGAGCAGAAATCTGTCCCTTTAAAGAACTAGCTGATAATCCTTTTTCCAAACCCTCTTGGAGAAAGGACAATATCCTAGGAATCCTAACCTTAATCCATGAGTAATTCTTGGATTCACACCAATAAAGATATTTACGCCATATCTTATGATAGATTTTCCTGGTGACAGGCTTTCGTGCCTGTATAAGGGTATCAATGACTGACTCGGAGAAGCCACGCTTTGATAAAATCAAGCGTTCAATCTCCATGCAGTCAGTCTCAGAGAAATTAGATTCGGATGATTGAAAGGACCTTGTAGTAGAAGGTCTTGTCTCAGAGGCAGGGTCCATGGTGGAAAGGATGACATGTCCACTAGGTCTGCATACCAGGTCCTGCGTGGCCACGCAGGCGCTATCAATATCACCGATGCTCTCTCCTGTTTGATTTTGGCAATCAGTCGAGGGAGCAGAGGAAATGGTGGAAACACATAAGCCAGGTTGAAGAACCAAGGCGCTGCTAGAGCATCTATCAGTGCCGCTTCTGGGTCCCTGGACCTGGATCCGTAACAAGGAAGCTTGGCGTTCTGGTGAGACACCATGAGATCCAGTTCTGGTTTGCCCCAACGATGAACCAATTGAGCAAACACCTCCGGATGGAGTTCCCACTCCCCCGGATGAAAAGTCTGACGACTTAGAAAATCCGCCTCCCAGTTCTCTACACCTGGGATATGGATTGCTGATAGGTGGCAAGAGTGAGTCTCTGCCCAGCGAATTATCTTGGAGACTTCTAACATCGCTAGGGAACTCCTGGTTCCCCCTTGATGGTTGATGTAAGCCACAGTCGTGATGTTGTCCGACTGAAATCTGATGAACCTCAGGGTTGCTAACTGAGGCCAAGCTAGAAGAGCATTGAATATTGCTCTTAACTCCAGAATATTTATTGGGAGGAGTTTCTCCTCCTGAGTCCACGATCCCTGAGCCTTCAGGGAATTCCAGACTGCACCCCAACCTAGAAGGCTGGCATCTGTTGTTACAATTGTCCAATCTGGCCTGCGTAAGGTCATACCTTTGGACAGATGGACCCGAGAAAGCCACCAGAGAAGAGAATATCTGGTCTCTTGATCCAGATTTAGCAGAGGGGACAAATCTGTGTAATCCCCATTCCACTGACTGAGCATGCATAGTTGCAGCGGTCTGAGGTGTAGGCGCGCAAATGGCACTATGTCCATCGCCGCTACCATCAAGCCGATTACTTCCATACACTGAGCCACCAAAGGGCGCGGAATAGAATGAAGAACACGGCAAGATTTTAGAAGCTTTGATAACCTGGATTCTGTCAGGTAAATCTTCATTTCTACAGAATCTATCAGAGTCCCTAGGAAGGAGACTCTTGTGAGTGGGGATAGAGAACTCTTTTCCTCGTTCACCTTCCACCCATGTGACTTGAGAAATGCCAGAACTATGTCCGTATGTGACTTAGCAATCTGAAAGCTTGACGCCTGTATCAGGATGTCGTCCAGATAAGGGGCCACTGATATACCTCGCCGTCTTAGGACCGCCAGAAGTGATCCCAGAACCTTTGTAAAGATTCTTGGAGCTGTAGCTAACCCGAAGGGAAGAGCCACAAATTGGTAATGCCTGTCCAGAAAGGCAAACCTTAGGAACCGATGATGATCTTTGTGAATCGGTATTTGAAGGTAAGAATCCTTCAAATCCACTGTGGTCATGTACTGACCCTCCTGGATCATAGGTAGGATGGTCTGAATAGTTTCCATTTTGAACGATGGAACTCTGAGGAATTTGTTTAAGATCTTTAGATCCAAAATGGGTCTGAAGGTTCCCTCTTTTTTGGGAACCACAAACAGATTTGAATAAAAGCCCTGTCCCTGTTCTATCTGTGGAACTGCACAGATCACTCCCATAACTAGGAGGTCTTGCACACAGCGTAAGAATGCCTTTTTCTTTATCTGGTTTACAGATAATCTCGAAAGGTGAAATCTCCCTTGAGGAGGGGAAGCTTTGAAGTCCAGAAGATATCCCTGAGATATGATCTCCAATGAACATCTATTGCCCACGCCTGGGCGAAGAGAGAAAGTCTGCCCCTTACTAGATCCGTTACCAGATAGGGGGCCGTTCCTTCATGCTGTCTTAGAGGCAGCAGCAGGCTTTCTGGCCTGCTTGCCTTTGTTCCAGGAGTGGTTAGGTTTCCAGCCCGACTTGGATTGAGCAAAAGTTCCCTCTTGTTTTGTAGCAGAGGAAGTTGATGCTGCACCTGCCTTGAAATTTCGAAAGACACGAAAATTAGACTGTTTGGCCCTTGATCTGGCCCTGTCCTGAGGAAGGGTATGACCCTTACCTCCAGTAATGTCAGCAATAATTTCCTTCAAACCAGGCCCGAATAGGGTCTGCCCCTTGAAGGGAATGTTACGTAATTTAGACTTTGAAGTCACGTCAGCTGACCAAGATTTAAGCCATAGCGCCCTACGCGCCTGGATGGCGAATCCAGAATTCTTAGCCGTTAGTTTAGTCAAATGAACAATGGCATCAGAAACAAAAGAATTAGCTAGCTTAAGTGTTCTAAGCTTGTCAAGTATTTCAGTCAATAGAGTAGCTGTCTGAAAGGCCTCTTCCAGAGACTCAAACCAGAACGCCGCAGCAGCAGTGACAGGCGCAATGCATGCAAGGGGCTGCAGGATAAAACCTTGTTGAATAAACATTTTCTTAAGGTAACCTTCTAATTTTTTATCCATTGGATCTGAAAAGCACAACTGTCCTCGACAGGGATAGTGGTACACTTTGCTAAAGTAGAAACTGCTCCCTCCACCTTAGGAACCATCTGCCATAAGTCCCGTGTGGTGGCGTCTATTGGAAACATTTTTCTAAAAATAGGAGGGGGGAAAACGGCACACCGGGTCTATCCCACTCCTTATTAATAATTTCTGTAAACCTTTTAGGAATTGGAAAAAACATCAGTACACACTGGCACTGCATAGTATTTATCCAGTCTACACAATTTCTCTGGCACTGCAATTGTGTCACAGTCATTCAGAGCAGCTAATACCTCCCCAAGCAATACACGGAGGTTCTCAAGCTTAAATTTAAAAGTAGAAATATCTGAATCAGGTTTCCCCAAATCAGAAATGTCACCCACAGACTGAAGCTCTCCTTCCTCAGCTTCTGCATATTGTGACGCAGAATCAGACATGGGCCTTAAAGCATCTGCGCGCTCTATATTACGTCTAACCCCAGAGCTATCGCGCTTTCCTCTGAATTCAGGCAGTCTGGCTAAAACCGCTGACAGGGTAATATCCATGATTGCCGCCATGTCCTGCAAAGTAATCGCTATGGGCGTCTTTGATGTACTTGGCGCCATTTTAGCGTGAGTCCCTTGTGCGGGAGTCAAAGGGTCCGACACGTGGGGAGAGTTAGTCGGCATAACTTCCCCCTCGTCAGAATCTTCTGGTGATAATTCTTTTAAAGATAACAGCTGATCTTTATTGTTTAAAGTGAAATCAATACATTTAGTACACATTCTCCTATGGGGTTCCACCATGGCTTTTAAACATAATGAACAAGGAGTTTCCTCTATGTCAGACATGTTTATACAGACTAGCAATGAGACTAGCAAGCTTGGAAAACACTTTATATCAAGTTAACAAGGAATATAAAAAAACGTTACTGTGCCTTTAAGAGAAACAAATTTTGCCAAAATTTGAAATAACAGTGAAAAAAGGCAGTTAAACTAACGAAATTTTTACAGTGTATGTAACAAGTTAGCAGAGCATTGCACCCACTTGCAAATGGATGATTAACCCCTTAATACAAAAAACAGATTAACAAAACGAAAAATATGTTTTTTAAACAGTCATAACAACTGCCACAGCTCCTACTTTTGAAGCCTTTTGAGCCCTTCAGAGATGTCCTATAGCATGCAGGGGACTGCTGAGGGAAGCTGAATGTCACAGTTTGTAATTTTAACTGCACCAACTGTAACTTTTATACTATAACAGTGGAAAGCCTCAGGAAACTGTTTCTAGGCAAAAATAAAGCCAGCCATGTGGAAAAAACTAGGCCCCAATAAGTTTTATCACCAAAGCATATATAAAAACGATTAAACATACCAGCAAACGTTTTATATTGCACATTAATCAGAGTATATACCTCTGATAGCAAGCCTGATACTAGTCGCTATTAAATCACTGTATTTAGGCTTAACTTACATTAATTCGGTATCAGCAGCATTTTCTAGCAATTCCATCCCTAGAAAAACTTAAACTGCACATACCTTATTGCAGGATACCCTGCACGCTATTCTCCCTCTGAAGTTACCTCACTCCTCAGACATATGTGAGAACAGCAGTGGATCTTAGTTACTTCTGCTAAGATCATAGAAAACGCAGGCAGATTCTTCTTCTAAATGCTGCCTGAGATAAAATAGTACGACTCTGGTACCATTTAAAAACAATAAACTCTTGATTGAAGAAAAAACTAACTATATTACACCACTTTCCTCTTACCACGTCCAGCTATGTTGAGAGTTGCAAGAGAATGACTGGATATGGCAGTTAGGGGAGGAGCTATATAGCAGCTCTGCTGTGGGTGATCCTCTTGCAACTTCCTGTTGGGAAGGAGAATATCCCACAAGTAATGGATGATCCGTGGACTGGATACACCTTACAAGAGAAATGTTAATTTTCCATTGTTCTCTCCAAGTATTGGTGATTGGTTTATGGACAAATATAAGATAAAGAAGCATGTATATGTACACAATGTGATAAAGTAATGAGATCTGATTATACCTACAGATATAAGATAAGACATGTATATGTACACAGTGTGATACAGTAATGAGATCTGATTATACCTACAGATATAAGATAAGGCACATGTATATGTACACAATGTGATAAAGTAATGAGATCTTATAATACCTACAGATATAAGATAAAGACACATGTATATGTACACAATGTGATACAGTAATGAGATCTGATTATACCTACAGATATAAGATAAATACACATGTATATGTACACAATGTGATACAGTAATGAGATCTGATTATACCTACAGATATAAGATAAAGACACATGTATATGTACACAGTGTGATACAGTAATGAGATCTGATTATACCTACAGATATAAGACACATGTATATGTACACAGTGTGATAAAGTAATGAGATCTGATTATACCTACAGATATAAGATACAGACACATGTATATGTACACAATGTGATAAAGTAATGAGATCTGATTATACCTACAGATATAAGATAAATACACATGTATATGTACACAATGTGATAAAGTAATGAGATCTGATTATACCTAAAGATATAAGATAAATACACATGTATATGTACACAATGTGATAAAGTAATGAGATCTGATTATACCTACATATATACGATAAAGACACATGTATATGTACACAATGTGATAAAGTAATGAGATCTGATTATACCTACAGATATAAGATACAGACACATGTATATGTACACAATGTGATAAAGTAATGAGATCTGATTATACCTACACATATAAGATAAAGACACATGTATATGTACACAATGTGATAAAGTAATGAGATCTGATTATACCTACAGATATAAGATAAAGGGGGGTAGTTATCAAGCCGTCAACTTTTCTGCCTTCGCCGGCCCAATACGCCCGCCTAAGCTCGCCTACCTTCGCCGCCGCGGACCTGAAAAAATACGCCTAAGTTATCAAATAAAGCTGTCAAAAAGCCGCAGGGCGATGAGCAGCGGACTGTGAGAGTTATCACTCATCCGATCTCGCTGCTCTTCGGCTTTTTCACAGCTTTATTGCTAGCCTGTCACTAAGCACTCACACTAAACTGCACTGTTCTACCCCCTATACTGGCGCCCCCGGAGCCGCCCGCAACTAAATAAAGTTACTAACCCCTAAACCGCCGCTCCTAGACCCTGCCGCAACTATTAAAAATGTATTAACCACTAAACCGCCACTCCTAGACCCTGCCGCAACTCTGCTAAATGTATTAACCCCTAAACCGCCGCTCCTAGACCCTGCCGCAACTCTGCTAAATGTATTAACCCCTAAACCGCCGCTCCCGGACACCGCTGCCACCTACATTATACCTAGTAACCCCTATCCTGCCCCCCCTATACCGTCGCCCTCTATAATAAAGGTATTAACCCCTATCCTGCTGATCCCGCACCTCACCGCAAATAAATAAATAGTTTAACCCCTAAACCGCCGCTCCCTGAACCCGCCGCAACCTATATTAAATTTATTAACCCCTATCCTGCCCCCCCTACACCGTCGCCACCTATGATATATTTATTAACCCCTATCCTGCCCCCCACTACACCGCCGCCACTGTAATAAAATTATTAACCCCTAAACCTAAGTCTAACACTAACCCTAACACCCCCTAACTTAAATATTAATTAAATAAATCTAAATAATATTTCTATTATTAACTAAGTTAATCCTATTTAAAACTAAATACTTACCTATAAAATAAACCCTAATATAGCTACAATATAAATAATAATTATATTGTAGCTATCTTAGGATTTATTTTTATTTTACAGGCACCTTTCAATTTATTTTAACTAGGTACAATAGCTATTAAATAGTTATTAACTATTTAATAGCTACCTAGCTAAAATAATGTGAAATTTACCTGTAAAATAAAAACTAACCTAAGTTACAATTACACCTAACACTACACTATACTTAAATAAATTATTCCTATTTAAAACTAAATACTTACCTGTAAAATAAACCCTAAGGCCTAGATTTGGAGTTCGGCGGTAGCCGTGAAAACCAGCGTTAGAGGCTCCTAACGCTGGTTTTAGGCTACCGCCGGTATTTAGAGTCGTGTAGGTAAGGGTCTAACGCTCACTTTTCAGCCGCGACTTTTCCATACCGCAGATCCCCCTACGCCATTTGCGTATCCTATCTTTTCAATGGGATCTTCCTAACTCCGGTATTTAGAGTCGTTTCTGAAGTGAGCGTTAGAGCTCTAACGACAAAACTCCAGCCGCAGAAAAAAGTCAGTAGTTAAGAGCTTTCTGGGCTAACGCCGGTTCATAAAGCTCTTAACTACTGTACTCTAAAGTACACTAACACCCATAAACTACCTATGTACCCCTAAACTGAGGTCCCCCCCACATCGCCGCAACTCGATTCAATTTTTTTAACCCCTAATCTGCCGACCGCCACCTACGTTATACTTATGTACCCCTAATCTGCTGCCCCTAACACCGCCGACCCCTATATTATATTTATTAACCCCTAACCTGCCCCCCACAACGTCGCCGCCAGCTACTTACAATAATTAACCCCTAATCTGCCGACCGCAAAGCGCCGCCACCTACGTTATCCTTATGTACCCCTAATCTGCTGCCCCTAACACCGCCGACCCCTATATTATATTTATTAACCCCTAACCTGCCCCCCACAACGTCGCCGCCAGCTACTTACAATAATTAACCCCTAATCTGCCGACCGCAAAGCGCCGCCACCTACGTTATCCTTATGTACCCCTAATCTGCTGCCCCTAACACCGCCGACCCCTGTATTATATTTATTAACCCCTAATCTGCCCCCCACAACGTCGCCGACACCTGCCTACACTTATTAACCCCTAATCTGCCGAGCGGACCTGAGCGCTACTATAATAAAGTTATTAACCCCTAATCCGCCTCACTAACCCTATCATAAATAGTATTAACCCCTAATCTGCCCTCCCTAACATCGCCGACACCTAACTTCAATTATTAACCCCTAATCTGACGACCGGAGCTCACCGCTATTCTAATAAATGGATTAACCCCTAAAGCTAAGTCTAACCCTAACACTAACACCCCCCTAACTTAAATATAATTTAAATCTAACGAAATAAATTAACTCTTATTAAATACATTATTCCTATTTAAAGCTAAATACTTACCTGTAAAATAAACCCTAATATAGCTACAATATAAATTATAATTACATTGTAGCTATTTTAGGATTAATATTTATTTTACAGGTAACTTTGTAATTATTTTAACCAGGTACAATAGCTATTAAATAGTTAAGAACTATTTAATAGTTACCTAGTTAAAATAATTACAAAATTACCTGTAAAATAAGTCCTAACCTAAGTTATAATTAAACCTAACACTACCCTATCAATAAATTAATTAAATAAAATACCTACAATTACCTACAATAAAACCTAACACTACACTATCAATAAATAAATTAAATACAATAGCTACAAATAACTACAATTACATAAACTAACTAAAGTACAAAAAATAAAAAAGAACTAAGTTACAAAAAATAAAAAAATATTTACAAACATAAGAAAAATATTACAACAATTTTAAACTAATTACACCTACTCTAAGCCCCCTAATAAAATAACAAACACCCCCAAAATAAAAAAATGCCCTACCCTATTCTAAATTAATAGAGTTAAAAGCTCTTTTACCTTACCAGCCCTGAACAGGGCCCTTTGCGGGGCATGCCCCAATAAAATCAGCTCTTTTGCCTGTAAAAAAAAACATACAATACCCCCCCCCCAACATTACAACCCACCACCCACATACCCCTAATCTAACCCAAACCCCCCTTAAATAAACCTAACACTAGCCCCTGAAGATCTTCCTACCTTGTCTTCACCATCCAGGTTCACCGATCCATCCTGGCATCCGGTGCTGAAGAGGTCCAGAAGAGGCTCCAAAGTCTTCCTCCTATCCGGCAAGAAGAGGACATCCGGACCGGCAAACATCTTCTTCCAAGCGGCATCTTCAATCTTCTTCCATCCGGTGCGGAGCGGGTCCATCTTGAAGCAGCCGACGCGGATCCATCCTCTTCTTCCGGTGTCTCCCGACGAATGACGGTTCCTTTAAGGGACGTCATCCAAGATGGCGTCCCTCGAATTCCGATTGGCTGATAGGATTCTATCAGCCAATCGGAATTAAGGTAGGAATATTCTGATTGGCTGATGGGATCAGCCAATCAGAATCAAGTTCAATCCGATTGGCTGATCCAATCAGCCAATCAGATTGAGCTCGCATTCTATTGGCTGTTCCGATCAGCCAATAGAATGCGAGCTCAATCTGATTGGCTGATTGGATCGGCCAATCGGATTGAACTTGATTCTGATTGGCTGATTCCATCAGCCAATCAGAATATTCCTACCTTAATTCCGATTGGCTGATAGAATCCTATCAGCCAATCGGAATTCGAGGGACGCCATCTTGGATGACGTCCCTTAAAGGAACCGTCATTCGTCGGGAGACACCGGAAGAAGAGGATGGATCCGCGTCGGCTGCTTCAAGATGGACCCGCTCCGCACCGGATGGAAGAAGATTGAAGATGCCGCTTGGAAGAAGATGTTTGCCGGTCCGGATGTCCTCTTCTTGCCGGATAGGAGGAAGACTTTGGAGCCTCTTCTGGACCTCTTCAGCACCGGATGCCAGGACGGATCGGTGAACCTGGATGGTGAAGACAAGGTAGGAAGATCTTCAGGGGCTAGTGTTAGGTTTATTTAAGGGGGGTTTGGGTTAGATTAGGGGTATGTGGGTGGTGGGTTGTAATGTTGGGGGGGGGGGTATTGTATGTTTTTTTTTACAGGCAAAAGAGCTGATTTTATTGGGGCATGCCCCGCAAAGGGCCCTGTTCAGGGCTGGTAAGGTAAAAGAGCTTTTAACTCTATTAATTTAGAATAGGGTAGGGCATTTTTTTATTTTGGGGGTGTTTGTTATTTTATTAGGGGGCTTAGAGTAGGTGTAATTAGTTTAAAATTGTTGTAATATTTTTCTTATGTTTGTAAATATTTTTTTATTTTTTGTAACTTAGTTCTTTTTTATTTTTTGTACTTTAGTTAGTTTATGTAATTGTAGTTATTTGTAGCTATTGTATTTAATTTATTTATTGATAGTGTAGTGTTAGGTTTTATTGTAGGTAATTGTAGGTATTTTATTTAATTAATTTATTGATAGGGTAGTGTTAGGTTTAATTATAACTTAGGTTAGGACTTATTTTACAGGTAATTTTGTAATTATTTTAACTAGGTAACTATTAAATAGTTCTTAACTATTTAATAGCTATTGTACCTGGTTAAAATAATTACAAAGTTACCTGTAAAATAAATATTAATCCTAAAATAGCTACAATGTAATTATAATTTATATTGTAGCTATATTAGGATTTATTTTAAAGGTAAGTATTTAGCTTTAAATAGGAATAAGTTATTTAATAAGAGTTAATTTATTTCGTTAGATGTAAATTATATTTAAGTTAGGGGGGTGTTAGTGTTAGTGTTAGACTTAGCTTTAGGGGTTAATCCATTTATTAGAATAGCGGTGAGCTCCGGTCGTCAGATTAGGGGTTAATAATTGAAGTTAGGTGTCGGCGATGTTAGGGAGGGCAGATTAGGGGTTAATACTATTTATGATAGGGTTAGTGAGGCGGATTAGGGGTTAATAACTTTATTATAGTAGCGGTGCGGTCCGCTCGGCAGATTAGGGGTTAATAAGTGTAGGCAGGTGTCGGCGACGTTGAGGGGGGCAGATTAGGGGTTAATAAATATAATATAGGGGTCGGCGGTGTTAGGGGCAGCAGATTAGGGGTACATAAGGATAACGTAGGTGGCGGCGCTTTGCGGTCGGCAGATTAGGGGTTAATTATTGTAAGTAGCTGGCGGCGACGTTGTGGGGGGCAGGTTAGGGGTTAATAAATGTAATATAGGGGTCGGCGGTGTTAGGGGCAGCAGATTAGGGGTACATAGGGATAATGTAAGTTGCGGCGGTTTACGGAGCGGAAGATTAGGGGTTAATAATAATATGCAGGGGTCAGCGATAGCGGGGGCGGCAGATTAGGGGTTAATAAGTGTAAGGTTAGGGGTGTTTAGACTCGGGGTACATGTTAGAGTGTTAGGTGCAGACGTAGGAAGTGTTTCCCCATAGGAAACAATGGGGCTGCGTTAGGAGCTGAACGCGGCTTTTTTGCAGGTGTTAGGTTTTTTTTCAGCTCAAACAGCCCCATTGTTTCCTATGGGAGAATCGTGCACGAGCACGTTTTTGAGGCTGGCCGCGTCCGTAAGCAACTCTGGTATCGAGAGTTGCATTTGCGGTAAAAATGCTCTACGCTCCTTTTTTGGAGCCTAACGCAGCATTTTTTTGAACTCTCGATACCAGAGTTAATTTTATGGTGCGGCCAGAAAAAAACCCGCGGAGCGTTAACAGCCCTTTTACCGCCAAACTCCAAATCTAGGCCTAAGATAGCTACAATGTAATTAAGAATTACATTGTAGCTATCTTAGGATTTATATTTATTTTACAGGTAACTTTGTATTTATTTTAGCTAGTTAGAATAGTTATTAAATAGTTATTAACTATTTAATAACTACCTAGCTAAAAGAAATACAAAATTACCTGTAAAATAAATCCTAACCTAAGTTACAATTAAACCTAACAATACACTATCATTAAATTAATTAAATAAACTACCTCCAAATAACTACAATTAAATACAATTACATAAACTAACTAAAGTACAAAAAATAAAAAAGCTAAGTTACAAAAAATAAAAAAAATAAGTTACAAACATTTAAAAAAATATTACAACAATTTTAAGCTACTTACACCTAATCTAAGCCCCCTAATAAAATAACAAACCCCCCCAAAATAAAAAATGCCCTACCCTATTCTACATTAAAAAAGTTCAAAGCTCTTTTACCTTACCAGCCCTTAAAAGGGCCTTTTGTGGGGGCATGCCCCAAAGAGTTCAGCTCTTTTGCCTGTAAAAGAAAAATACAACCCCCCCCAACATTAAAACCCACCACCCACATACCCCTAATCTAACCCAAACCCCCCTTAAAATAACCTAACACTAATCCCCTGAAGATCATCCTACCTTTAGTCGTCTTCACTCAGCCGAGTCACCGATGGAACTGAAGAGGACATCCGGACCGGCAGAAGTGATCCTCCAAGGGGCGCTGAAGAAATCTTCCATCCGATGAAGTGATCCTCCAAGCGGCGCTGAAGAAATCTTCCATCCGGGCGAGGTCATCTTCCAAGAGGCGCTGAAGAAGTCTTCTATCCGGGCGAGGTCATCTTCGAAGCCGGGTCTTGAATCTTCATCCCGCCGACGCGGAACATCCTTCTTTCCCGACGGACTACCGACGAATGAAGGCTCCTTTAAGGGACGTCATCCAAGATGGCGTCCCTTCAATTCCGATTGGCTGATAGGATTCTATCAGCCAATCGGAATTAAGGTAGGAAAATTCTGATTGGCTGATGGAATCAGCCAATCAGATTCAAGTTCAATCCGATTGGCTGATCCAATCAGCCAATCAGATTGAGTTCGCATTCTATTGGCTGTTCCGATCAGCCAATAGAATGCGAGCTCAATCTGATTGGCTGATTGGATCAGCCAATCGGATTGAACTTGAATCTGATTGGCTGATTCCATCAGCCAATCAGATTTTTCCTACCTTAATTCCGATTGGCTGATAGAATCCTATCAGCCAATCGGAATTGAAGGGACGCCATCTTGGATGACGTCCCTTAAAGGAGCCTTCATTCGTCGGTAGTCCGTCGGGAAAGAAGGATGTTCCGCGTCGGCGGGATGAAGATTCAAGACCCGGCTTCGAAGATGACCTCGCCCGGATAGAAGACTTCTTCAGCGCCTCTTGGAAGATGACCTCGCCCGGATGGAAGATTTCTTCAGCGCCGCTTGGAGGATCACTTCATCGGATGGAAGATTTCTTCAGCGCCCCTTGGAGGATCACTTCTGCCGGTCCGGATGTCCTCTTCAGTTCCATCGGTGGCTCGGCTGAGTGAAGACGACTAAAGGTAGGATGATCTTCAGGGGATTAGTGTTAGGTTATTTTAAGGGGGGTTTGGGTTAGATTAGGGGTATGTGGGTGGTGGGTTTTAACGTTGGGGGGGTTGTATTTTTCTTTTACAGGCAAAAGAGCTGAACTCTTTGGGGCATGCCCCCACAAAAGGCCCTTTTAAGGGCTGGTAAGGTAAAAGAGCTTTGAACTTTTTTAATGTAGAATAGGGTAGGGCATTTTTTTATTTTGGGGGGGGTTTGTTATTTTATTAGGGGGCTTAGATTAGGTGTAAGTAGCTTAAAATTGTTGTAATATTTTTTTAAATGTTTGTAACTTATTTTTTTTATTTTTTGTAACTTAGCTTTTTTTATTTTTTGTACTTTAGTTAGTTTATGTAATTGTATTTAATTGTAGTTATTTGGAGGTAGTTTATTTAATTAATTTAATGATAGTGTAGTGTTAGGTTTAATTGTAACTTAGGTTAGGATTTATTTTACAGGTAATTTTGTATTTCTTTTAGCTAGGTAGTTATTAAATAGTTAATAACTATTTAATAACTATTCTAACTAGCTAAAATAAATACAAAGTTACCTGTAAAATAAATATAAATCCTAAAATAGCTACAATGTAATTATTAATTATATTGTAGCTATCTTAGGGTTTATTTTACAGGTAAGTATTTAGTTTTAAATAGGATTAACTTAGTTCATAATAGAAATATTATTTAGATTTATTTAATTAATATTTAAGTTAGGGGGGTGTTAGGGTTAGTGTTAGACTTAGGTTTAGGGGTTAATAATTTTATTACAGTGGCGACGGTGTAGTGGGGGGCAGGATAGGGGTTAATAAATTTATTATAGGTGGCGACGGTGTAGGGGGGGCAGGATAGGGGTTAATAAATTTAATATAGGTTGCGGCGGGTTCAGGGAGCGGCGGTTTAGGGGTTAATAGGTATAGAGTAGCTTGCGGTGGGCTCCGGGAGCGGCGGTTTAGGGGGTAATAACTTTATTTAGTTGCGGCGTTGTAGGGGGGTCAGATTAGCGGTGTTTAGACTCGGGGTACATGTTAGGGTGTTAGGTGTAGACATCTCCCATAGGAATCAATGGGATGTCTGTCAGCAGCGAACTTGTACTTTCGCTATGGTCAGACTCCCATTGATTCCTATGGGATCCGCCGCCTCCAGGGTGGCGGTTTGAAAACCAGGTACGCTGGGCCGGAAAAGTGCCGAGCGTACCTGCTAGTTTTTTGATAACTAGCAAAAGTAGTCAGATTGTGCCGCACTTGTGTGCGGAACATCTGGAGTGACGTAAGAATCGATCTGTGTCGGACTGAGTCCGGCGGATCGAAGTTTACGTCACAAAATTCTACTTTTGCCGGTCTTTAGCCTTTGATAACTAAGGCGAATCAGCCTCGCCTCAAATACGCTGCGGAATTCCAGCGTATTTGAGGTTGACGGCTTGATAACTACCCCCCAAAGACTCATGTATATGTACACAATGTGATAAAGTAATGAGATCTGATTATACCTACAAGCTTAACCCATTTTATTAGGTTGTGGCTTCAAAACACAAAACCAGCTAATTCATATACACAAATAAACCTTAAAAAAAAATCTCATACATTTTATACTCTGCAACTGGTAAAAAAAATGTAATTGGCAACACATTAAGGGAAAAACAATTTTACAGTATACTGTCCCTTTAAGGTTCAGTGTTAACTGAAAAGTAGTGCCATTGGTTACTTTGTTGAAATCTCTAGTCACTCTTGCCTAGATTAGGAGTTTTGCGTTAGAGACTGTGCGGTGCTAACGAACAGTTTATGCTCACCGCTCACTTACAGACAGCGCTGGTATTACGGGTTTTTAGAAACCCGGCGTTAACCGCAAAAAAGGGAGCGAAGAGCAAAATTTTGCTCCACATCTCACCTCAAAACCAGCGCTGCTTACGTTAGCGGTGAGCTGGCTGAACGTGCTCGTGCACCATTTCCCCATAGGGATCAACGGGGAGAGCCGGCTGAAAAAAAAACTAACACCTTCAAAAAAGCAGCGTTTAGCTCCTAACGCAGCCCCATTGATTCCTATGGGGAAATACATTTATGTCTACACCAAACACCCTAACATGAACCCCGAGTCTAAACACCCCTAATCTTACACTTATTAACCCCTAATCTGCTGCCCCCAACATCGCTGACACCTACATTTATTATTAACCCCTAATCTGCCGCTCCGGACACCGCCACCACCTACATTATACTTATGAACCCCTAATCTGCTGCCCCCAACATCGCCGACACCTACATTATATTTATTAACCCCTAATCTGCCGCCCCCAATGTTGCTGCAACCTAACTACACTTATTAACCCCTAATCTGCTGCCCCCAACGTCGCCGCCACTATAATAAACATATTAACCCCTAAACCTAAGTCTAACCCTAACCCCCCCTAACTTAAATATAATTTAAATAAATCTAAATAAAATTACTATCATTAACTAAATAATTCCTATTTAAAACTAAATACTTACCTATAAAATAAACCCTAAGATAGCTACAATATAACTAATAGTTACATTGTAGCTAGCTTAGGGTTTGTTTTTATTTTACAGGCAAGTTTGTATTTATTTTAACTAGGTAGAATAGTTATTAAATAGTTATTAACTATTTAATAACTACATAGTTAAAATAAAGACAAATATACCTGTAAAATAAAACCTAGCCTAAGTTACAATTACACCTAACACTAAATTACAATTAAATTAATTACCTAAATGAAATACAATTAATTACAATTAAATAAAATCATCTAAAGTACAACCCCCCCCCCCCACTATATTACAGAAAATAATAAAGAAATTACAAGATTTTTAAACTAATTACACCTAATCTAATCCCCCTAACAAAATAAAAAAAGCCCCCCCAAAATAAAAAAACCCTACCCTACACTAAATTACAAATAGCCCTTAAAAGGGCCTTTTGCGGGGCATTGCCCCAAAGTAATCAGCTCTTTTACCTGAAAAAAAATACAATTCCCCCCCTATTCTACCTAGTTAAAATAAATACAAAGTTGCCTGTAAAATAAAAATAAACCCTAAGCTAGATACAATAGAACTATGAGTTATATTGTAGCTATAGTTTAGGGTTTATTTTACAGGTAAGTATTTAGTTTTAAATAGGAATTATTTAGTTAATTGTAGTAATTTTATTTAGATTTATTGTAATTATATTTAAGTTAGGGGGGGTTAGGGTTAGACTTAGGTTTAGGGGTTAATACATTTAATATTGTGGCGGTGACGTTGGGGCGGCAGATTAGGGGTTAATAAATGTAGGTAGGTGGCGGCGATGTAAGGGACAGCAGATTAGAGGTTAATAATATTTAACTAGTGTTTGCGATGCGGGAGTGCGGCGGTTTAGGGGTTAATATATTTATTATAGTGGCGGTGATGTCCGGTTCGGCAGATTAGGGGTTAAAATATTTATTTTAGTGTTTCCGATGTGGGGGGGCCTCGGTTTAGGGGTTAATATGAAGTTTATGGGTGTTAGTGTACTTTTTAGCACTTTAGTTAAGAGTTTTATGCTACGGCATTGTAGTGTAAAACTCTTAACTACTGACTTTTAAATGCGGTACCAGACTTGACAGGAGAGGGTTTACCGCTCACTTTTGGTCAGACTCGTAATACCGGCGTTATGCAAGTCCCATTGAAAAAATAGGATACGCAATTGACGTAAGTGGATTTGCGGTATTTCAGAGTATGGCCAAAAAAGTGAGCGGTACACCTGTACCTGCAAGACTCGTAATACCAACTGGCATTAAAAAGCAGCGTTGGGACCGGCCAATGCTGCTTTTTAACCCTAACGCACAACTCGTAATCTATTCCTATGTTTGTCTGTCTGGCTTGTCATGGTCTATGTGTGGTCTGTCTGTGTGTATCAGTTTGTCCCTGAAGGTCTGTCTGTCCTTCGATCAGAGTATCACCAATTGTTCTGTCCTTTTGCCTGGAAACATTTCAGTCAGTGTGTTGGTTATTTCTCTCTTTTTCAGTCTCATTGCTGCGGCCTGTGTCCCTCCCTCACCCCCTCCCTTCTCTCTGCATGCTGCAGTGTGTCAGCAGATGCTCTAACAATGAAACCGGCTCAAACCAGTCCTAAGACATTGTGTGTGTGGCAAAGAAGACTGTGCGCGTGCATGCCCAAGTACTGTTGTGTGTGAATAAATGTGTATTTATATAGTGTGTGCTTGTGTGTCTATAACATAGCTGTGTGTATACGTTTATATGTGTGTATGTGTATATATATATATTTACTTACATGTGTGCTTGTGTGTCTTTAGCATAGCTGTGTGTATACGTTTATATGTGTGTATGTGTATATATATATTTACTTACATGTGTGCTTGTGTTTTTAACATAGCTGTGTGTATAAGTTTATATGTGTGTATGTGTATATATATATATTTACTTACATGTGTGCTTGTGTGTCTATAACATAGCTGTGTGTATACGTTTATATGTGTGTATGTATATATATATATATATATATATATTTACTTACATGTGTGCTTGTGTGTCTATAACATAGCTGTGTGTATACGTTTATATGTGTGTATGTGTATATATATATATTAACTTACATGTGTGCGTGTGTCTATATCATAGCTGTGTGTATAAGTTTATATGTGTATATGTGTATATATATATTTACTTACATGTGTGCTTGTGTGTCTATAACATAGCTGTGTGTATACGTTTATATGTGTGTATGTGTATATATATATATTAACTTACATGTGTGCGTGTGTCTATATCATAGCTGTGTGTATACGTTTATATGTGTGTATGTGTATATATATATATTTACTTACATGTGTGCTTGTGTGTTTTTAACATAGCTGTGTGTATAAGTTTATATGTGTGTATGTGTATATATATATATATATTTACTTACATGTGTGCTTGTGTGTCTATAACATAGCTGTGTGTATACGTTTATATGTGTGTATGTGTATATATATATATTAACTTACATGTGTGCGTGTGTCTATATCATAGCTGTGTGTATACGTTTATATGTGTGTATGTATATATATATATTTACTTACATATGTGCTTGTGTGTCTTTAGCATAGCTGTGTGTATAAGTTTATATGTGTGTTGAGGTGGCCCTCGGTTTGCAACGGTTCAATTTACACCGTTTCAGAATAACAACCTTTTTTTCCAGTCATGTGACTGCTATTGAAAAGCATTGAGAAAGAGTGCATTGATTAAAATAGCCAGTAGGTGGAGCTGTCCGCTTGTGTTGCAGCAAAGCCAAGCAAGCTGAAATTAATCAGTTTAACCAGACCTGAGCTATCGAGCAGATTTCAAAGGAACAAGATCTTCCTGTATATAAATCAGTCCAGATTGGAATGCATAGAAAGAACTGTTTGCAGAAAAATGCAAGTGAAGTCTGTGTTGTGTGAATATTTTATTAGGTTTATAATGCTGTTTAGCAAATGTTTTTGTTCATTTAACTTACTTTAATTATATATTAGTGTGACTATTTTATTAGGTTTATAATGCTGTTTAGCATTTAAAGTCTTCATTTCAAAGCTTTAAAAATAATGTATTAGGTGTTACTTATGACAATTTTGAGAGGGGCCTGGAACCCAACTCCCTCACTTTCAATTGACTTACATTATAAACTGGGTTTCAATTTACAACGGTTTCAATTTACAACCATTCTTTCTGGAACCTAACCCCGGCGTAAACTGAGGGCTACCTGTATATATATATATATATATATATATATATA
Organism: Bombina bombina; assembly: GCF_027579735.1. NCBI lineage: Eukaryota > Metazoa > Chordata > Amphibia > Anura > Bombinatoridae > Bombina > Bombina bombina. The sequence goes on from NW_026511489.1 coordinate 155,473, forward strand.
TATATAACCATTAGCCAATCACAGACACATATACGTGTATGCATATATATAACCATTAGCCAATCAATATACACTGTGACCTCCTGCCTATGCCCTGTAGCCAGTGCTTCAGAAAGTGTGCTGATAACTAAGCACAATCTGATAATGTACAATTGCATGATCTCTCTGAATCATGAAAGTGACATTTGGACTTTAGTGGCCCCTGTTTGTTAGCCAATCACAGACACATATACGTGTATGCAATGCATATATATATATAACCATTAGCCAATCACAGACACATAAATATATGTGTATGCATATATATATATATATATATATATATATATATATACATATATATATCATTAGCCAATCACAGACACATATATGTGTATGCATATATATATATATATATATAACCATTAGCCAATCACAGACACATAAATATATGTGTATGCATATATATATATAACCATTATCCAATCACAGACACATAAATATACGTGTATGCATATGTATATATATATATATATATATATATATATATATATATAAAACCATTAGCCAATCACAAACACATAAATATACGTGTATGCATATATATGTAACCATTAGCCAATCACAGACACATAAATATACGTGTATGCATATATATATATAACCATTAGCCAATCACAGACACATAAATCAGCCAATAGGATTGAGCTTGCATTCTATTGGCTATTCCAATCAGCCAATTGAATGCAAGTTCAATCCTATTGGCTCGCATTCTATGCCGACAGCATACGCTCTAGGCATTTATCATGTGCAGCGGAAAGGATCCGCTATATTGGATCTCCCTTATTGCGCCTCCCTTTCAAGCATGTTTATTGGCGACATTTTTCCAACATATATACACATAAATATACGTGTATGCATATATATATATAACTATTAGCCAATCACAGACACATATATACGTGTATGCACATATATATATATATATATATATATATATAACCATTAGCCAATCACAGACACATAAATATACGTGTATGCATATATATATATATATATATATATATATAACCATTAGCCAATCATAGACACATATACGTGTATGCATATATACATATAACCATTAGCCAATCACAGACGCATAAATATACGTGTATGTATATATATATATATATATATATATATATATATATAACCATTAGCCAATCACAGACACATATACATATACACTGTGACCTCTTGCCTATGCCCTGTAGCCAGTGCCTCAGAAAGTGTGCAGATAAGTAAGCACAATCTGATAATGTACAATTGCATGATCTCTCTGAATCATGAAAGTGTCATTTGGACTTTAGTGGCCCCTGTTTGTTAGCCAATCACAGACACATATACGTGCATGCATATATATATATATATAACCATTAGCCAATCACAGACACATAAATATACGTGTATGCATATATATATATAACCATTATCCAATCACAGACACATATATATACGTGTATGCATATGTAACCATTAGACAATCACAGACACATAAATATACGTGTATGCATATATATATATAACCATTAGCCAATCACAGACACATAAATCAGCCAATAGGATTGAGCTTGCATTCTATTGGCTATTCCAATCAGCCAATTGAATGCAAGTTCAATCCTATTGGCTCGCATTCTATGCCGACAGCATACGCTCTAGGCATTTATCATGTGCTGCGGACAGGATCCGCTATATTGGGTCTCCCTTATTGCGCCTCCCTTTCAAGCATGTTTATTGGCGACATTTTTCCAACATATATACACATAAATATACGTGTATGCATATATATATATAACTATTAGCCTATCACAGACACATATATACGTGTATGCACATATATATATATATATATATATATAACCATTAGCCAATCACAGACACATAAATATATGTGTATGCATATATATATATAACCATTATCCAATCACAGACGCATAAATATACGTGTATGTATATATATATAACCATTAGCCAATCATAGACACATATACGTGAATGCATATATACATATAACCATTAGCCAATCACAGACGCATAAATATACGTGTATGTATATATATATATATATATATATAACCATTAGCCAATCACAGACACATATACATATACACTGTGACCTCCTGCCTATACCCTGTAGCCAATGCCTCAGAAAGTGTGCAGATAAGTAAGCACAATCTGATAATGTACAATTGCATGATCTCTCTGAATCATGAAAGTGTCATTTGGACTTTAGTGGCCCCTGTTTGTTAGCCAATCACAGACACATATACGTGTATGCATATATATATATATATATATATATATATATATATATAACCATTAGCCAATCACAGACACATAAATATACGTGTATGTATATATATATATATATATATATATATATATATATATAACCATTAGTTAATAACAGACACATAAATATACGTGTATGTGTATATATATATATATATAACCATTAGCCAATCACAGACACATATACGTGTATGCATATATATATATATATATATATAACCATTAGCCAATCACAGACACATAAATATACGTGTATGCATATATATATATGTATAACCATTTGCCAATCACAGACACAGACACATAAATATACTTGTATGCATATATACAGTATATATATATATATAACCATTAGCCAATCACAGACACATAAATATGTGTATGCATATATATATATAATCATTAGCCAATCACAGACACATATACGTGTATGCATATATATATATATATATATATATATATAACCATTAGCCAGTCACAGACACATGTATGTGTATGCATATATATATATATATATATAACCATTAGCCAATCACAGACACATATACGTATATGCATATATATATATATATATATATAACCATTAGACATTCACAGACACATATACGTGTATGCATATAAATATATATATATATATATAACCATTAGACATTCACAGACACATATACGTGTATGCATATAAATATATATATATATATATATAACCATTAGCCAATCACAGACACATATATGTGTATGCATATATATATATATATATATATATATATAAAATCATTAGCCAATCACAGACACGTAAATATACGTGTATGCATATATATAACCATTAGCCAATCACAGACACATATACGTGTATGCATATATATACAGGGAGTGCAGAATTATTAGGCAAGTTGTATTTTTAAAGATTAATTTTATTATTGAACAACAACCATGTTCTCAATGAACCCAAAAAAACTCATTAATATCAAAGCTGAATATTTTTGGAAGTAGTTTTTAGTTTGTTTTTAGTTTTAGCTATTTTAGGGGGATATCTGTGTGTGCAGGTGACTATTACTGTGCATAATTATTAGGCAACTTAACAAAAAACAAATATATACCCATTTCAATTATTTATTTTTACCAGTGAAACCAATATAACATCTCAACATTCACAAATATACATTTCTGACATTCAAAAACAAAACAGAAACAAATCAGTGACCAATATAGCCACCTTTCTTTGCAAGGACACTCAAAAGCCTGCCATCCATGGATTCTGTCAGTGTTTTGATCTGTTCACCATCAACATTGCGTGCAGCAGCAACCACAGCCTCCCAGACACTGTTCAGAGAGGTGTACTGTTTTCCCTCCTTGTAAATCTCACATTTGATGATGGACCACAGTTTCTCAATGGGGTTCAGATCAGGTGAACAAGGAGGCCATGTCATTAGATTTTCTTCTTTTATACCCTTTCTTGCCAGCCACGCTGTGGAGTACTTGGACGCGTGTGATGGAGCATTGTCCTGCATGAAAATCATGTTTTTCTTGAAGGATGCAGACTTCTTCCTGTACCACTGCTTGAAGAAGGTGTCTTCCAGAAACTGGCAGTAGGACTGGGAGTTGAGCTTGACTCCATCCTCAACCCGAAAAGGCCCCACAAGCTCATCTTTGATGATACCAGCCCAAACCAGTACTCCACCTCCACCTTGCTGGCGTCTGAGTCGGACTGGAGCTCTCTGCCCTTTACCAATCCAGCCACGGGCTCATCCATCTGGCCCATCAAGACTCACTCTCATTTCATCAGTCCATAAAACCTTAGAAAAATCAGTCTTGAGATATTTCTTGGCCCAGTCTTGATGTTTCACCTTGTGTGTCTTGTTCAGTGGTGGTCGTCTTTCAGCCTTTCTTACCTTAGCCATGTCTCTGAGTATTGCACACCTTGTGCTTTTGGGCACTCCAGTGATGTTGCAGCTCTGAAATATGGCCAAACTGGTGGCAAGTGGCATCTTGGCAGCTGCACGCTTGACTTTTCTCAGTTCATGGGCAGTTATTTTGCGCCTTGGTTTTTCCACACGCTTCTTGCGACCCTGTTGACTATTTTGAATGAAACGCTTGATTGTTCGATGATCACGCTTCAGAAGCTTTGCAATTTTAAGAGTGCTGCATCCCTCTGCAAGATATCTCACTATTTTTGACTTTTCTGAGCCTGTCAAGTCCTTCTTTTGACCCATTTTGCCAAAGGAAAGGAAGTTGCCTAATAATTATGCACACCTGATATAGGGTGTTGATGTCATTAGACCACACCCCTTCTCATTACAGAGATGCACATCACCTAATATGCTTAATTGGTAGTAGGCTTTCGAGCCTATACAGCTTGGAGTAAGACAACATGCATAAAGAGGATGATGTGGTCAAAATACTCATTTGCCTAATAATTCTGCACTCCCTGTATATATGTATATATGTATATATATATATGTATATATATATATATATAACCATTAGCCAATCACAGACACATAAATATACGTGTATGCATATATATATATATATATATATATATAACCATTAGCCAATCACAGACACATATGCATATACACTATGACCTCTTGCCTATGCCCTGTAGCCAGTGCTTCAGAAAGTGTGCAGATAAGTAAGCACAATCTGATAATGTACAATTGCATGATCTCTCTGAATCATGAAAGTGTCATTTGGACTTTAGTGGCCCCTGTTTGTTAGCCAATCACAGACACATATACGTGTATGCATATATATAACCATTAGCCAATCACAGACACATAAATATACGTGTATGCATATATATATATATGTAACCATTAGCCAATCACAGACACATAAATATACGTGTATGCATATATATATATAACCATTAGCCAATCACAGACACATAAATCAGCCAATAGGATTGAGCTTGCATTCTATTGGCTATTCCAATCAGCCAATTGAATGCGAGTTCAATCCTATTGGCTCGCATTCTATGCCGACAGCATACGCTCTAGGCATTTATCATGTGCAGCAGACAGGATCCGCTATATTGGATCTCCCTTATTGCGCCTCCCTTTCAAGCATGTTTATTGGCGACATTTTTCCAACATATATACACATAAATATACGTGTATGCATATATATATATAACTATTAGCCAATCACAGACACATATATACGTGTATGCATATATATATATATATATATATATATATATATAACCATTAGCCAATCACAGACACATAAATATACGTGTATGCATATATATATATATATATATATATATATAACCATTAGCCAATCACAGACACATATACGTGTATGCAAATATACATATAACCATTAGCCAATCACAGACACATAAATATATGTGTATGCATATATATATATATATGTATAACCATTAGCCAATCAGACACATAAATATACGTGTATGCATATATATATGTAACCATTAGCCGATCACAGACACATAAATATACGTGTATACATATATATAACCATTAGCCAATCACAGACACATATACGTGTATGTATATATATATATATATATATATATATATATATATAAATATATATATATAACCATTAGCCAATCACAGACACATAAATATGTGTATGCATATATAAATATATAACCATTAGCCAATCACAGACACATATACGTGTATGCATACATATATATATAACCATTAGCCAGTCACAGACACATATATGTGTATGCATATATATATATATATATATATATATATATATAACCATTAGCCAATCACAGACACATATACGTATATGCATATATATATATATACTGTATATATATATATAAATATATATATATCCATTAGACAATCACAGACACATATACGTGTATGCATATATATATATATATATATATATATATATAACCATTAGCCAATCACAGACACATATATGTGTATGCATATATATATATATATATATATATAAAATCATTAGCCAATCACAGACACATAAATATACGTGTATGCATATATATAACCTTTAGCCAATCACGGACACATATACCTGTATGCATATATATATATATATATATATATATATATATATATATATATATATATATATATATATATATATATATATATATAACCATTAGCCAATCACAGACACATAAATATATGTGTATGCATATATATATATATATATATATATATATATATATATAAAACCATTAGCCAATCACAAACACATATGCATATACACTATGACCTCTTGCCTATGCCCTGTAGCCAGTGCTTCAGAAAGTGTGCAGATAAGTAAGCACAATCTGATAATGTACAATTGCATGATCTCTCTGAATCATGAAAGTGTCATTTGGACTTTAGTGGCCCCTGTTTGTTAGCCAATCACAGACACATATACGTGCATGCATATATATATATATATATATATATATATATATATATATATATATATATAACCATTAGCCAATCACAGACACATAAATATACGTGTATGCATATATATATATATAACCATTAGCCAATCACAGACACATTAATCAGCCAATAGGATTGAGCTTCCATTATATTGGCTATTCCAATCAGCCAATTGAATGCGACAGCATACGCTCTTTATCATGTGCAGCGGACAGGATCCGCTATATTGGATCTCCCCTATTGCGCCTCCCTTTCAAGCATGTTTATTGGCGACATTTTTCCAACATATATACACATAAATATACGTGTATGCATATATATATATAACCATTAGCCAATCACAGACACATATACGTGTATGCAAATATACATATAACTATTAGCCAATCACAGACGCATAAATATACGTGTATGCATATATATATATATATATATATATATATATATATATATATATATATATATATATATATATATATATATATATATATAGCAAAGAAAGGATTTGTGCAAACAACGGCCAGTAGAAGTTTAAAACTCAGTCTTTATTGTACAAATAGAATAAAAACACACACTCCAGGGGTCAGCACAGGCACACAACAAAAATGTCCGCTAACATGTTTCGGCCTTTAGGCCGTAATCATAGCTAAAGGACTATGCACCTGAGCCACTTAAAAGGCATCAGGATCACCCTGATTGGGTAAAATAAAAAAACTTGTTGTGTGAGAATTAACCCTATGGGAACCTGCATGGATTTACATATATGTATATACACAGCCTATTATTAGTCTTAAGCAGATCAGTACTTGAAATGAATGGCATAGCAAAATTATTACCAAAGAATAAATGAATTCAATGTTTGAGCACAATAGAAATGTAAATGTAAACATGTTCCATTCTAAATATACAATTAAATTAAATTGAATCAAATAAACCACAATAATATTATTGCAGAGTTAACAGTTAGTCAATATCTCAAAAGTTTATTGCTAGTATGATAAATATCACTAGCATACATGTTATAACATAAGGATGTATACAGCTCAAACACCAAACCTTGGAAACAGCCTAAAAATCAGCATATGAAGTACTTAAATACTATTGTATAAAAAAACTTTAAAGAAAAAGTATGTAGAAAGGAGCCAATACTATATAAATGTTGAAATACATCATATAACATCGGATAAACATGATGACTTTCTACATACCTTTTCTTTAAAGTTTTTTATACAATAGTATTTAAGTACTTCAATTTAATTTAATTGTGTATTTAGAATGGAACATGTTTACATTTACATTTCTATTGTGCTCAAACATTGAATTCATTCATTTATTTGGTAATAAATACAATCTTGAAGGATAACTGGAAGATATTAAGTGTAGAGGAATCCCTCCCATTCAAAAGAATGAGTAAACCAAGGATTGGATATCGACGAGGGAAATCCCTAAAGGATATCTTACAACTCACTGACCCAGTACATTGCTATTCCACCAGGACGTGGCTGTAAGAAGCCAAGCCAGGGTGCTTCAAATGCAGTGGGTGTACTACCTGTAATGGATTGATTACAGGCCAGTTTTTCCATCACCCAAGGAGTAGGAAGAGATACAAGCATAAATATAGAATGACATGTACTACGAGCCATGTAGTATATCTGTTACATTGTCCGTGCAGTTTGTTCTATGTGGGAAAGACGACCTGCGAATACGAATGGCCAATCATAAGAGCTCAATACGGGCGGCCATTAAGAACCAAGAATCTGATCAACCAGTGGCTCGCCACTTCCTAGAAAGTGGGCATAATGTATCTGACCTCCGTTATACATTAATAGATCATGTCCCGGTCCCTAGGAGAGGGGGGAACAGAGATAGGATCCTGCTTCAGAGGGAATCAAGATGGACATTTGAACTAAATACCCTCACACCGAAGGGCTTGAATGTTAACTGGCAATGCTTCTTTTGAATAGAAAAATTACTAAAGCGAAGCATTTTAACTTAATGATCTAGCTCTATATAATTTGCAATGCATTTCTAATAACTTTACCTATGCATTTATTTTCTCAGATTGCCAGAATTTATCTATGTGTTTAAAGTTCTTGTGATATATTTAAAGTATTCACCTGCATGATAATGCATTACTGATAGTAAATTTGGTCCTCTAAAGATATGGCAGGGTATAAGAGACCCTAATAATAAGAAATAATTTTGGATTAAAAGTCCATAATGAGAGGATCGTTACTACCAGTAAACAAAGTTTAATAAATTTAATAAATATGATAAGTTGCAAGTATAGCAAGAGAAGGGAAGGATAATTACATACTGCAAGATGTTTTTATAGTAGGTAGATGTTATAATATATTCTTTTGTGTTTTTTATATAACGTTATACAGGGTCACTGGGTGAAGAAGCGATCACTGTTTATGGACTCCCTAGCTACAGGCGACGTCTGTAATGACGTAAGCACGCTAGGGTTGGCAACGGTAGGTGGTTGGCGACTTCCGGTGGTGGAACCTGACAATGAGTGGCGTCTCATACAGGATGATGCAATAGGGGCGCCGGGTAAACACCGCTAGAAGCCGCATGGACACGAGGTGAATATACAAAGCACATATTAATTGATTGATGGAATTATTTATGTAAATGGTTATTGATTAGGGTATAAGTATTGTGATTATTTGTGCACACTGTAAGTAAGTCTGAGGACGGGGGTGAAACCCCGAAACGTCACTGGATACACAGTAAAGAAAAGTTTGTGAACTTAAACGGAGAGTGCCTGCTTTTTTCCGATATTATATATATATATATATATATATATATATATATATAACCATTAGCCAATCAGACACATAAATATACGTGTATGCATATATATATGTAACCATTAGCCGATCACAGACACATAAATATACGTGTATACATATATATATATATATAACCATTAGCCAATCACAGACACATATACGTGTATGTATATATATATATATATATATATATATATATATATATAAATATATATATATAACCATTAGCCAATCACAGACACATAAATATGTGTATGCATATATATATATATAACCATTAGCCAATCACAGACACATATACGTGTATGCATATATATATATATAACCATTAGCCAGTCACAGACACATATACGTATATGCATACATATATATATATATATATATATATATATATATAACCATTAGACAATCACAGAATCACAGACACATATACGTGTATGCATATATATATATATATATATATATATATATATATATATATATATATATAAACATTAGCCAATCACAGACACATATATGTGTATGCATATATATATATATATATATATATATATATATAAAATCATTAGCCAATCACAGACACATAAATATACGTGTATGCATATATATAACCATTAGCCAATCACAGACACATATACGTGTATGCATATATATATATATATATATGTATATATATATATATATATATATATATATATATAACCATTAGCCAATCACAGACACATATATGTTTATGCATATATATAACCTTTAGCCAATCACGGACACATATACCTGTATGTATATATATATATATATATATATATATATATAACCATTAGCCAATCACAGACACATAAATATACGTGTATGCATATATATATATATATATATATATATATATATATATATATATATATAACCATTAGCCAATCACAGACACATAAATATACGTGTATGCCTATATATATATATATATATATATATATATATATATATAACCATTAGCCAATCACAGATACATATACATATACACTATGACCTCTTGCCTATGCCCTGTAGCCAGTGCTTCAGAAAGTGTGCAGATAAGTAAGCACAATCTTATAATGTACAATTGCATGATCTCTCTGAATCATGAAAGTGTCATTTGGACTTTAGTGGCCCCTGTTTGTTAGCCAATCACAGACACATATACGTGTATGCATATATATAACCATTAGCCAATCACAGACACATAAATATACTTGTATGCATATATATATATATATATATAACCATTAGCCAATCACAGACACATAAATATACGTGTATGCATATATATATATATATATATATATATAACCATTATCCAATCACAGACACATAAATATACGTGTATGCATATATATATATATATATATAACCGTTAGCCAATCAGACACATAAATATACGTGTAGGCATATATATATATGTAACCATTAGCCAATCACAGACACATAAATATACGTGTATACATATATATATATATAACCATTAGCCAATCACAGACACATATACGTGTATGTATATATATATATATATATATATAAAACCATTAGCCAATCACAGACAAATAAATATTTGTATGCATATATATATATATAACCATTAGCCAAACGCAGACACATATACGTGTATGCATATATATATATATATATATATATATATATATATAACCATTAGCCAGTCACAGACACATATATGTGTATGCATATATATATATATATATAACCATTAGCCAATCACAGACACATAAATATACGTGTATGCATATATATATATATATATATAACCATTAGCCAATCACAGACACATATACGTGTATGCATATATATATATATATATATATATATATATATAATCATTAGCCAATCACAGACACATATACGTGTATGTATATATATATATATATATATATATATATATATAAAACCATTAGCCAATCACAGACACATATACATGTATGCATATATATATATATACCCATTAGCCAATCACAGACACATATATGTGTATGCATATATATATAACCATTAGCCAATCACAGGCACATAAATATACGTGTATGCATATATATATATATATATATAACCATTAGCCAATCACAGACACATATACATATACACTGTGACCTCTTGCCTATGCCCGGTAGCCAGTGCTACAGAAAGTGTGCAGATAAGTAAGCACAATCTGAAAATGTACAATTGCATGATCTCTCTGAATCATGAAAGTGTCATTTGGACTTTAGTGGCGCCTGTTTGTTAGCCAATCACAGACACATATACGTGTATGTATATATATATATATATATATATATATATATATATATATATATATAACCATTAGCCAATCACAGACATATATATATATATATATAAAACAATTAACCAATCACAGACACATAAATATACGTGTATGCATATATATATATATATATATATATATATCCATTAGCCAATCACAGACACATATACGTGTATGCATATATATATATATATAATCATTAGCCAATCAAAGACACATATACGTGTATGTATATATATATATATATATATATATATATATAACCATTAGCCAATCACAGACACATATACGTGTATGCACATATATATAACCATTAGCCAATCACAGACACATATACATGTATGCATATATATATATAACCATTAGCCAATCACAGACACATATACATATATGCATATATATATATATATATATATAACCATTAGCCAATCACAGACACATAAATATACGTGTATGCATATATATATATAACCATTAGCCAATCACAGACACATATACGTGTATGCATATATATATATATATATAACCATTAGCCAATCACAGACACATAAATATACTTGTATGCATATATATAACCATTAGCCAATCACAGACACATATACGTATATGCATATATATAACCTTTAGCCAATCACAGACACATATACGTGTATGCATATATATATATATATAACCATTAGCCAATCACAGACACATATATGTGTATGCATATATATAACCATTAGCCAATGACAGACACATATATGTGTATGCATATATATATATATATAACCATTAGCCCATCATGGACACATATGCCTGTATGCATATATATATATATATATATATAACCTTTATCCAATCACAGACACATACATATACGTGTATGCATATATGTATATATAAACATTAGCCAATCACAGACATATATATATATATATATATATATATATATAAAATCATTAGCCAATCACAGACACATAAATATACGTGTATGCATATATATATATAACCATTAGCCAATCACAGACACATCAATATACATGTATGCATATATATATATATATAACCATTAGCCAATCACAGACACATATACGTGTATGCATATATATATATATATATAAATTAGCCAATCACAGACACATAAATATACTTGTATGCATATATATAACCATTAGCCAATCACAGACACATATACGTGTATGCATATATATAACCTTTAGCCCATCACAGACACATATACGTGTATGCATATATATATATATATATATATATATATAACCATTAGCCAATCACAGACACATAAATATATGTGTATGTATATATATATATATATATATATATATATATATATATATATCCATTAGCCAATCACAGACACATATATGTGTATGCATATATATAACCATTAGCCAATCACAGACACATATACCTGTATGCATATATATATATATATATATAACCATTAGTCAATCACAGACACATAAATATACGTGTATGCATATATATATATATATATATATATATATATATATATATGTAACCATTAGCCAATCACAGACACATATACCTGTATGCATATATATATATATAACCATTAGTCAATCACAGACACATAAATATACGTGTATGTATATATATATATATATATATATATATATAAAACCATTAGCCAATCACAGACACATATACATATACACTATGACCTCTTGCCTATGCCCGGTAGCCAGTGCTTCAGAAAGGGTGCAGATAAGTAAGCACAATCTGATAATGTACAATTGCATGATCTCTCTCAATCATGAAAGTGTCATTTGGACTTTAGTGGCCCCTGTTTGTTAGCCAATCACAGACACATATACGTGTATGCATATATATATATATGTATATATATAACCATTAGCCAATCACAGACACATAAATATACGTGTATGTATATATATATATATATATATATATATATATATATAAAACCATAAGTTAATAACAGACACATAAATATACGTGTATGTGTATATATATATATATATATATATATATATATATATATATATAACCATTAGCCAATCACAGACACATAAATATACGTGTATGCATATATATATATATATATATATATATATAACCATTAGCCAATCACAGACACATATACACTGTGACCTCTTGCCTATGCCCTGTAGCCAGTGCCTCAGAAAGTGTGCAGATAAGTAAGCACAATCTGATAATGTATAATTGCATGATCTCTCTGAATCATGAAAGTGTCATTTGGACTTTAGTGGCGCCTGTTTGTTAGCCAATCACAGACACATATACGTGTATGCATATATATATATATATATAACCATTAGCCAATCACAGACACATATACCTGTATGCATATATATATATATATATATATAACCATTAGTCAATCACAGACACATAAATATACGTGCATGCATATATATATATATATATAACCATTAGCCAATCACAGACACATAAATATACGTGCATGCATATATATATATATATATATATATAACCATTAGCCAATCACAGACACATAAATATACGTGTATGCATATATATATATATAACCATTAGCCAATCACAGACACATATACCTGTATGCATATATATATATAACCATTAGCCAATCACAGACATATATATATATATATATATATATATATAACCATTAGCCAATCACAGACACATATACCTGTATGCATATATATAACCTTTAGCCCATCACAGACACATATACGTGTATGCATATATATATATATATATATATATATATAACCATTAGCCAATCACAGACACATATACCTGTATGCATATATATATATATAACCATTAGCCAATCACAGACACATATACCTGTATGCATATATATATATATAACCATTAGCCAATCACAGACACATATACCTGTATGCATATATATATATATAACCATTAGCCAATCACAGACACATAAATATACGTGTATGTATACTGTTACTACTACGACCTGCTCCAATTTCTGTTACTGGGCGCTTGACTGAATAGTGCTGATATCATCCTGGGGACTTTTGTACTTATTACATTGGTTCAAGTCTGGAGGACTGTATAACTTATATGGCCTCTACAAGGAGAACACTATTTCTTGCATCTATTTGCCCAATTGACCAATACTATATGTCATATGCTTTATGTTGTGCTGCTTAATGCTGTTTTGTCATGCTTAAAGTTTGCTATGCTTATCATTGCCATTTCTTGTGTGACAAGTACTGCACTTTGGAATAAGAGTTGCTTACTTTATGGCTGCCTCAGTTTTCACTAAAACCTTCATTCGGTCTGACGCATACCATTAAGCTCTTTTTCCATTTACAGCACTACGTCCAGCTGTTTACTAATTGCTCCACACGTGAAACATACTTACTATAGTTACATCTTGCATGGGTAACATTTGGGCCGGCCCTTTGGTGAAACTTTTTGTTAAGATTAAAAGTCTAATCATTTGTTATTATAATTTTGCTATGGTTTATACCATTTATGCCACTGCCTAAGTGGATCTGCACTGGTCCGGACCTGCTGGCTGCACAATAAAAACCTGTTTTGATTATTAAATTCCAAGTGTTTTTTTTCTGTTCTTTTTAAAAGAGTGCTGAATTCCCAGTATTTGCTCAATGTCACTATTATGTGCCATTTTTTCTCTCTCTAGTATTGTTGCTTATAATTAAGTAATGGGTCTGCACCAACAGTATTTATTGTAATACGAAATAGAAGTGTATGAGTACTCTCTTCACTTCAACACTTGGTTAACCTGCTATTTTTTCCATCCACCTAATCTTCATTTAGTTTGTAACTTTTTAAAATACCAGTCACTTGGACTTAGGTCCATTTATCCTGGTACTCTAGTGGATGAAGTAGAGCATATAGATATATAATTTTTTCTTTAACTTTTGTCTCAGAATTAAGGTTGTTGTGCGGCTGGCCGGTTCTGTGTCTAAGTCTAGATTTTCATCTTTTGACAATGGCATATGAACTTTCTGATGAAACATGGGAAGCTGATTTAATTGCGACTTTGTCAGTGCCTGGCACGCTAGAAAATAAGGATGGAGAAGTGAACCCACTAAACATCTTTACAGCTTTTAAAGAGTATAAAAAATTGCTTGTCAAACAGATCAAATTACGGGCAGAAACAGCTAGCCTAGAGAACTATGTAAAAAATGGGATTATCCCGAGAGGGTTAAGACTACGATTAGATCCAGGTACAAATCTGAGGGAAGATGAAGGTGGTGATATATTTTTGGAAGACTGGAATTCCAGTCTTACAGATTGTTCAATCATCCTCATGAAGAAAATGATTAAAAGAAACAAGGAAAGATTTGAGAAAACAAAACAACCGGTAGAAGATGCACTCAAAGTGGTAAATACTTTCGAACAGAATACTAACTTTGATAAATTAAATAGAGAAATACAGGAGCAACTTGCTAGACTGCAGTCAGATATTAAATCTAGGAAGAGTAGAAAACTAGCCAGAGATAATGATGACTACTTGAAAAATCGGGTATACAACTACCAAACTGTCAGAGGCTCTTATGATTCAGGGACTGACAGTTCGGATGTTGAAACCGAAAATCAGTCGTCAAAAAACGAACTTCACCTAGTCAGAACTGGTCTAGAAGAAGGAGAGGGGGTAGGAAGAGACACAGGAGGAGGGAGTACTCCTTCAGAAGGGAGGAGATATCCTTCCAGACAGAACAGGCAAAGGGATTACAGTCAGGAGAGGGGACGCAGGGGACGTCCACGGAGGTTTCGCAGCAGAAGGGGTTATTGAGATCGCCAGACAATGATCTGCAAGTGATAAATTTGTCCTCTTTTAAACTCAATCAAGCCTATTTGAGTGTCCTTAAGAAAGGATTATCTTTCTGTCCAACAAATGAGCTTAATAAATTTGAATTTATTAAAGATTTACATTACTTTGCAAGACGCCTTGTTCTTTCTCAAATGTTTAAAGGTAAAGGCAGCAGACATGTTGTTGATCTGGCATTGAGCAAAGAGGACAGAGGTGCACTTGCAGATCTTGAAGAACTCATGAACGAACAAACTGAAACCTCCAATCTTGAATCCACCCCTGGAAGCACTCAAATTAGAGTTAAATCTAATTTGAGAGCTAAATCTAAGTTCATGCCTCAATTAGCCTCTATACCCTCGGTCAATCTATTTGTAAAACAGGTTGAAAAGGATATAAATAACCTTATGCTCATAGGGATTTCAAAGGATAATCTGTCTAAAGTAGAAAGAAAAGCATTGAATGAATTGATACATGCTGAGGACATTGTAATTAAATCTGCCGATAAGGGCGGAAATGTGGTTCTCTGGGATGCCAAATGTTATGTCTTGGAAGTAAAAAGACAATTATTGGATAAAAACCAATATTTGCGCCTCCAGGAGAACCCCATTCCCTCCCTGAAAATTGAGTTGTTTAAATTGTTGAATGATGCTAAGTCCAAGGGCATTATTAATCTATCTGAATTCAAATATTTGTTGAATGATTTTCCGGTGATGCCGGTATTCTACTGTTTACCCAAAGTCCATAAGAACTTTATGAATCCTCCAGGGCGTCCCATTATCTCTGGGATTGGTAGCCTCACTGAGAATTTGGGTAACTATGTGGATTTTTTTCTAAAACCTTTTCTAGAAACTATGCCTTCCTATGTGATTGATACAATGGACCTTCTACGAAAGATAGAAGGTATTACAATACCGCATGGAGCAATTCTGGTGTCTTTAGATGTGGAGGGCCTCTATTCCTCTATTCCACACACTGTAGGAATAAGGGCAGCAAAACATTTTTTGGAGACTAGAGGTACTTCATATTCAGAACACACAGAATTTGTTGTCAGTTTGCTAACTTTTGTGCTTGAGAATAACGTTTTCTCTTTTGATAACAAGCTCTATAAACAGAGTAGAGGGACAGCAATGGGGGCTACTTGTGCCCCAACATATGCGTGTCTACACCTAGGTCTGTGGGAAATGGAAGAAGTATTCCAGAAACGAGCATTCAATGAACATGTACAAATTTGGTTACGCTATGTGGACGACGTCTTGCTGATTTGGGAGGGTACAGAACATGAATTAAAAAGTTTTATTTCTGAACTGAATATCAACAATAGAAATATTGCTCTGACCCTCAATTTCAGCAAGACGGACCTGTCCTTTTTAGATGTACACATTAAAATTGAAAGAGATATTCTTGTAACTGAAAATTACAGAAAGGAAACAGCAACCAATAGTGTTCTGGAGGCATCCAGCCATCATCCAGAGCACTTAAAGAATGGCATCCCAAAAGGTCAATTCCTGCGTTTACGCAGGAATTGCTCCTCAGTTTCAAAATATAACGAACATGCCACACCTATGGAGAAACGTTTCAGAGCTAGGGGGTATTCAAAAAGGAATATAGCATACGCTAGAAATTCTGCACAAAAAACAGAAAGAAGCGCATTACTAGTTCCAAAAATAAGAGCTAATGACAACAGAATCAGACTGATTACAGAGTATAATTGCCATTGGGATCATCTAAGAGGTATACTCAAGAAAAACTGGAGTATCCTCTTGAATGATGACAATATCGCAAAGGAGATAGGTGAAGCGCCTCTTCTAACAGCTAGGAGAGCTCCCAATCTAAAGGACAAATTAGTTAAAAGCAAATTTGTCACTCCTCAAAAGAATTGGCTATCTAGGCAAAAGCTGATAGGCAATTTTCCTTGTAAAAGGTGTGTGGCCTGTAGGTTTATGTTGCAGACTAAGGTCTTCTCAGTGCATGGGGACAAAACTTATAGGTTAAAACACTTTTTTACCTGCAATACAGAAGGTGTAATTTATCTTCTTTCCTGTAATTGCCCCTGTTTTTATGTTGGGAAAACAAAACGAATCCTAAAAGACAGAATCCTGGAACACAGGGACAACATTAAAAACAGAATACAAACTAGCAGTGTAGCTAGACATTTCGAAACTCATCATAACAGTCTATCTGACTGTATGAGAGTGACAGGCATTGACAAGGGAATTACCAATGGTAGAGGGGGGAACAATGACAAAATCCTCCTGCAAAAAGAATGCAGGTGGATTTTTAATCTCTCTACCATTGGTAATGGTGGTCTAAACGAGAAGCTTGATATGGGAAGCTTTTTGTAGCTTCCGTGTGACCCCTTTACTATTTTCACAATTTTTTATTCCTTTCATCAGATTGTTCTGAAAATGGTTTCTTAAAAACCTAACTTCCAACACATTTGGTCTATAACAAAATGTAAAATAAATAATTGTATATATGTATAACTTGTATATTAATAATCTTTTAATTATGTGACTTTGCTGCATGTATTTAGCACTCTCTCACCTCCTATTATGGGCGTCACTTATTTATCTCTATAAAAAGCACGGATGACGTGCAAAAGACATGCCTTGATGAAGCCCCGTCTCTTCTGATGACGTAGGGGTGAAACACGTGTCGGTATCTTGTCAGCTGTCCCACGTGATACCCATGCTGTTTGGTGGAGCCTGCTTTTAAGTGTGGTCGCGGCACAGTGATTTGGAGCGGACGATTATGCGGAATTTCAGCGTATCTTTGGAGAGCTTGTGAGCACGCTGCTGAGGCCAAGCAGACATTGTTTGGATGCCATTTGAAGCTTGATGATTGCTCACGGCGGAGGAAGACAGATGTCTGGAGAGAGGTTCTGAAGGCGTTTTAACAAGGCTGTGGGTAAACCGAGGCGATTTTGAAAGGGTGCAGTTGACAGATGGGTACTTCTCTAATTAGCTAGTATCCTCCTGTACCCTTCCACATTTCCAGCTTGCTTTATTTGCCTTTGCTTTGCCTGCTCATTAACGCTATACTAACCTAACCTCTTGCTACATGCTCCAATATTTGTTTGAGTGACTTGGCCTATATGCATCCGCTTTATTTGAAATCAGCTTGCAACCGCATACCGTTTGTATTTGCTGTTACTACTACGACCTGCTCCAATTTCTGTTACTGGGCGCTTGACTGAATAGTGCTGATATCATTCTGGGGACTTTTGTACTTATTACATTGGTTCAAGTCTGGAGGACTGTATAACTTATATGGCCTCTACAAGGAGAACACTATTTCTTGCATCTATTTGCCCAATTGACCAATACTATATGTCATATGCTTTATGTTGTGCTGCTTAATGCTGTTTTGTCATGCTTAAAGTTTGCTATGCTTATCATTGCCATTTCTTGTGTGACAAGTACTGCACTTTGGAATAAGAGTTGCTTACTTTATGGCTGCCTCAGTTTTCACTAAAACCTTCATTCGGTCTGACGCATACCATTAAGCTCTTTTTCCATTTACAGCACTACGTCCAGCTGTTTACTAATTGCTCCACACGTGAAACATACTTACTATAGTTACATCTTGCATGGGTAACATTTGGGCCGGCCCTTTGGTGAAACTTTTTGTTAAGATTAAAAGTCTAATCATTTGTTATTATAATTTTGCTATGGTTTATACCATTTATGCCACTGCCTAAGTGGATCTGCACTGGTCCGGACCTGCTGGCTGCACAATAAAAACCTGTTTTGATTATTAAATTCCAAGTGTTTTTTTTCTGTTCTTTATAAAAGAGTGCTGAATTCCCAGTCTTTGCTCAATGTCACTATTATGTGCCATTTTTTCTCTCTCTAGTATTGTTGCTTATATATATATATATATATATATAAAACCATTAGCCAATCACAGACACATATACACTATGACCTCTTGCCTATGCCCGGTAGCCAGTGCTTCAGAAAGTGTGCAGATAAGTAAGCACAATCTGATAATGTACAATTGCATGATCTCTCTCAATCATGAAAGTGTCATTTGGACTTTAGTGGCCCCTGTTTGTTAGCCAATCACAGACACATATACGTGTATGCATATATATATATATATGTATATATATAACCATTAGCCAATCACAGACACATAAATATACGTGTATGTGTATATATATATATATATATATATATATATATATATATATATATATAACCATTAGTTAATAACAGACACATAAATATACGTGTATGTGTATATATATATATATATATATATATGTATATATATATATATATATATATATAACCATTAGCCAATCACAGACACATAAATATACGTGTATGCATATATATATATATATATATAACCATTAGCCAATCACAGACACATATACACTGTGACCTCTTGCCTATGCCCTGTAGCCAGTGCCTCAGAAAGTGTGCAGATAAGTAAGCACAATCTGATAATGTATAATTGCATGATCTCTCTGAATCATGAAAGTGTCATTTGGACTTTAGTGGCGCCTGTTTGTTAGCCAATCACAGACACATATACGTGTATGCATATATATATATATATATATATAACAATTAGCCAATCACAGACACATAAATATACGTGTATGCATATATATATATATATATATATATATATATAACCATTAGCCAATCACAGACACATATATGTGTATGCATATATATATATATATATATATATATATATAACCATTAGCTAATCACAGACACATAAATATACGTGTATGCATATATATATATATATAACCATTAGCCAATCACAGGCACATAAATATACGTGTATGCATATATATATATATATATATATATATATAACCATTAGCCAATCACAGACACATAAATATACGTGTATGTATATATATATATATATATATATATATATATAAAACCATTAGCCAATCACAGATACATATACATATACACTATGACCTCTTGCCTATGCCCAGTAGCCAGTGCTTCAGAAAGTGTGCAGATAAGTAAGCACAATCTGATAATGTACAATTGCATGATCTCTCTGAATCATGAAAGTGTCACTTGGACTTTAGTGGCCCCTGTTTGTTGTAAACAGTCTGCTAAGCTGTGGGCTGCTGTGTATGTGTGACGCCATCGGCATGGTCTTATATATGGTGATAGCCCTAAGTGCAAGATAAATATCTGCTCTCTCTATTATTATTATAAGTTATGTGTAGAGCGCCAACAGATTCCACAGCACTTTGAACAAAGGTAGGATATGCAAGTAGCATTTATAGGGAGACAAATCAGTAGCGGGCCCTGACAAGAGATACACTGTTGTAAATCAGCTCTTATGTGTCAGGGTTTTTTCCCTGTTTTGTTTGCCATGTGCTGCTGGCAGCCATTTTACTCACCTCTCTTCCTGACTATGGTGCATTGTGGGGGATGCTGCTCATTTCCTGCACTTCCTTTTATGGCCAGACTGGTGTGCATCATCCGTGTGAGACAGGATGCAGTCTCAGAATTGTGATATCATCACTTATAATTTAAAGGGCCTCTGTTCAGTATGCTTTGCCTTTGTGTTGTCTCAGACCTGTTTGTGAGAGTTCCTGTGTATTACCTGGCTGCCTGACGTCCTTCCTGGTTCCTGATCCCTGGCTTGTTCCTGACTCTGCTGTTTTCCTTGTTCCTGATTCCGGCTCGTCTGACTATTCGCTTTGGCTCCTGACTCGGCTCGTCTGACTACCAGCTCTGGTTTTGACTCCTGGCTTGTTATTTGACTCGTGGACTTTTTATTATTTTTTGCTATTAATAAAGGTGTGATTATTTTTGCACTTCTCGTCTCAGTCTGATTCCTGGCACCCTGACATTACGCAAAGGCCATGAATCCTGATGGTGCTAATTATCCACCTTTACCTGCAATCATTTCCAGGATGGATGTAAAGGATCACCGCTTGGATCAATTTGCACTAGCCCTGCAAACCCTGCTGACTCGTACTGCACATTTGGACAAAAGTGTCCCACAAGTTATGGCTGCTCCTGTTTCCGCTGCTGCACCTATGCCTACCAAGAGCATGTCCGGTTCTGCACCTCTACCTCAGCGATATGGAGGCGATCCTATTCAGTGCAGACGGTTTTTGAACCAGGTGGGCATTTATTTTGAGATGTTACCTCAGGAGTTTCCCTCTGACAGAGCTAAGGTGGGATTTCTCATCTCGTTACTCTCTGACACAGCTCTTGCCTGGGCTAATCCCTTGTGGGAGACTAATAAACCTGTGATTTCAAATTACCCTGAATTTGTGGCCTCCTTTCGAAGGGTATTTGATGTTCCGGCTCGCTCCTCCTCTGCTGCTAAACGACTCATGTCCATTCAGCAAGGTACAAGATCTGTTGCTCAGTATGCTATTGAGTTCCGTACGCTTGCCGCAGAGGTAGGTTGGAACAATGAAGCCCTTGTTGCCGCCTTCTTTCATGGGCTCTCTGATGCGATTAAAGACGAAGTTGCTGCCAGAGATTTACCAGGGGATCTTGAGGCATTGGTGTCTTTTTTGATCCTAATTGACATCAGACTCAGAGAGAGGCCCTCTTTCAAGGAGCGCTTGCGGAAGCCTCCTGTTCCGTTGTCTCCTACGTGTTCGTTCCCACCCATGCCTCCCTCTCCTCCCATGCCTCCTGGTACCGAGTCACCAGGTACTGCTGAGCCAATGCAGTTGGGATTCACGCGTCTCTCCATGGCGGAGAGGACCTTTAGGAGGAGGGAGGGGCTCTGCCTCAATTGTGGGTTACAGGGCCACCTTTTGAAGTCTTGTCCTTCACGGCCGGGAAACGCTCACACCTAAGGTCCTGTCGGGGGCAGACCTTGGGTGGTTTATCCTCGTCCGCGGAACCGCTTAAAGGGACAGTCTACTCCAGAATTATTATTGTTTAAAAAGATAGATAATCCCTTTATTACCCATTCCCCAGTTTTGCATAACCAACACTGTTATATTAATATACTTTTTACCTATGTGATTACCTTGTATCTAAGCCTCTGCAGACTGCCCCCTTACCTCAGTGCTTTTGACAGACATGCAGTTTAGCCAATCAATGCAGACTCCTAAATAACTCCACGGGAGTGAGCACAATTTTATCTATATGACACACATGAACTAGTACTGTCTAACTGTGAAAAACTTTCAAAATGCTCTGAGCTGAAAGGCGGTTTTCAACGGTTTTAGAAATCAGTTTGAGCCTACATAAGTTTAGCTTTTCAAAAATACCATCAAGGGAACAAAGCAAATTTGATGAGAAAAGTAAATTGGAAAGTTGTTTAAAATTGCATGCCCTATCTGAATCATGAAAGTTTAATTTCTCTTGCAAGGTGTATCCAGTCCACGGATTCATCCTTACTTGTGGGATATTCTCATTCCCTACAGGAAGTGGCAAAGAGAACACACAGCAGAGCTGTCCATATAGCTCCCCCTCTGGCTCCGCCCCCCCAGTCATTCTCTTTGCCGCTCTAACAGTAGCATCTCCATGGGAGGGTAAAGTGAATGTGGTGTTAGATTTGTAGTTTTTATATCTTCAATTAAAAGTTTGTTATTTTTAAATAGTGCCGGTTTGTACTATTTACTCTCTAGCAGAAAGTGAAGAAGAATTCTGCTGAGAGGAAAATGATTTTAGCATGTTGTAACTAAAATCCACTGCTGTTCCCACACTGGACTGGGGAGTACCAGAAAACTTCAGTTGGGGGGAACAGTTTGCAGGCTTAACTGCTACAAGGTATGTTCAGTCATCTTTTTCTAGTCAAGACTTAGTAATGCTAGAAGACTGACAAGAATCCCCATGTGGGGAAGGTAAGCCATATTCTGAGACTCAGTATGGAAGGAAGGCTTAATTAACAAGGCTCAAAGACTGGTGGACACTGTTAAAGGGCAATCGATTATTTTTTTGTGAATATATAATCATTATACAAGTATTTATTACTTTTGGAGTGTTTTATGGGGTTTTATTCCACATGGCAGAATTTTAGACACCTATTTCGGGTTTTGAAGGCCCCACAACTCCGGAGTGGAGAGGGAGGGGGCCTAAATTTCGCGCCTCAGTTGCGCAGTTCATATTGCAGACAGCTTCATGCAGCTTCACGTGGAGGGTCCAAAGACTCCTAAGAGGACTTCATAGAGGCTTATTTTCATCAAATTAATCCCCAAGGGCAAGGTAGGGCCACAGCAGATTGCTGTGGCACGGTGCTGTAGTTTGCTAACCGGTTGTCAGCTTTAGGTTGCTCCGGTTCGGGCATTAAGGGGTTAATTGACTTGAAATTTACTGTGCAATCATTCCAAAGCATTAAGATAGTGGTTCCCAAAAAGGAAGGAACTTTCAGACCAATCCTGGATCTAAAAATTCTAAACAAATTCCTCAGAGTTCCATCCTTCAAGATGGAGACCATTCGGACAATCTTACCGATGATCCAGGAAGGTCAATATATGACTACCGTGGATCTAAAGGATGCGTACCTTCATATTCCTATCCACAAAGATCACCATCAGTTCCTAAGGTTCGCTTTTCTGGACAAGCATTACCAGTTCGTGGCCCTTACCTTCGGGTTGGCCACCGCTCCAAGAATTTTCACAAAGGTGCTAGGGTCCCTTTTAGCGGTACTAAGCCCGCGGGGCATTGCAGTAGCACCCTATCTGGACGACATCTTAATACAGGCGTCGTCTTTTCTCAGAGCCAAGGCTCATACGGATATTGTTCTGGCCTTTCTAAGGTCTCACGGGTGGAAGGTGAACACCGAAAAAAGTTCTCTGTCCCCGCTCACAAGGGTTCCCTTCCTGGGAACATTAATAGACTTGGTAGAAATGAAAATATTTCTGACGGAGGTCAGAAGGTTAAAGCTTCTAAGCACTTGCCGAGCTCTTCATTCCATTCTTCGGCCATCTGTAGCTCAGTGCATGGAGGTAATCGGATTAATGGTAGCAGCAATGGACATAGTCCCTTTTGCTCAAATTCATCTCAGGCCACTACAATTGTGCATGCTCAAACAGTGGAATGGGGATTATGCAGATTTGTCTCCTCAAATCCAACTGGACCAGGAAACCAGAGATTCTCTTCTCTGGTGGTTGTCTCAGGATCACCTGTCTCAGGGAATGTGCTTCCGCAGACCGGAGTGGATCATCGTAACGACCGACGCCAGTCTGTTAGGCTGGGGCGCGGTCTGGGACTCCCTGAAAGCTCAGGGCCTATGGTCTCGGGAAGAGTCTCTTCTACCGATAAACATTTTGGAACTGAGAGCGATATTCAATACGCTCCAGGCATGGCCTCAGCTAGCGACGGCCAAGTTCATCAGATTTCAGTCGGACAACATCACGACTGTAGCATACATCAATCATCAGGGAGGAACAAAGAGTTCCTTAGCAATGAAGGAAGTAACCAAGATAATCAGGTGGGCGGAGGATCACTCTTGCCACCTATCTGCAATTCACATCCCAGGAGTAGACAACTGGGAAGCAGATTTCCTAAGTCGTCAGACTTTTCACCCGGGGGAGTGGGAACTCCATTCGGAGGTATTTGCTCAGCTGACTCAGTTTTGGGGCATTCCAGAGTTGGATCTGATGGCGTCCCGTCAGAACACCAAACTTCCCCTTTACGGTTCCAGGTCCAGGGATCCCAAGGCGGCATTGATAGATGCTCTAGTAGCGCCTTGGTACTTCAATCTGGCCTATGTCTTTCCACCGTTTCCCCTTCTCCCTCGGCTGGTAGCCAGAATCAAACAGGAGAAGGCCTCGGTAATTCTGATAGCGCCTGCGTGGCCACGCAGGACTTGGTATGCAGACCTAGTGGACATGTCATCTGTCCCGCCATGGACACTGCCAATGAGGCAGGATCTTCTAATACAGGGTCCATTCAAGCATCCAAATCTAGTTTCTCTGCAGCTGACTGCTTGGAGATTGAACGCTTAATTCTATCCAAGCGTGGGTTCTCTGAATCAGTCATAGATACTCTGATCCAAGCTAGAAAACCTGTCACCAGGAAAATTTACCATAAGATATGGCGAAAATATCTTTGTTGGTGTGAATCCAAGGGTTACTCGTGGAGTAAAATTAGGATTCCAAGAATATTGTCCTTTCTCCAAGAAGGATTGGAGAAAGGTTTATCAGCTAGTTCCTTAAAGGGGCAGATATCCGCTCTGTCGATCCTTTTACACAAGCGTCTGGCAGAAGTACCAGATGTTCAAGCGTTT
This sequence comes from Bombina bombina, assembly GCF_027579735.1. Classification (NCBI taxonomy): domain Eukaryota; kingdom Metazoa; phylum Chordata; class Amphibia; order Anura; family Bombinatoridae; genus Bombina; species Bombina bombina. The sequence goes on from NW_026511489.1 coordinate 182,293, forward strand.
GTACAGGCGTTAGTCAGAATCAAGCCTGTCTATAAACCTGTGGCTCCTCCATGGAGTCTAAATTTAGTTCTTTCAGTTCTTAAAGGGGTTCCGTTTGAACCTTTACATTCCATAGATATTAAGTTATTATCTTGGAAAGTTTTGTTTTTGGTAGCTATATCTTCTGCTCGAAGAGTTTCAGAATTGTCTGTTTTGCAGTGTAATTCACCCTATCTGGTGTTCCATGCAGATAAGGTAGTTTTGCGTACAAAACCTGGGTTTCTTCCTAAAGTTGTTTCTAATAAGAACATTAACCAGGAAATCATTGTTCCTTCCTTGTGTCCTAATCCAGCTTCTAAGAAGGAACGGCTTTTGCACAATCTTGATGTGGTTCATGCTTTGAAATTCTATTTACAAGCAACTAAGGATTTCAGACAAACATCATCTTTGTTTGTTGTCTATTCTGGTAAGAGGAGAGGTCAAAAAGCGATGGCTACCTCTCTTTCCTTGTGGTTGAAAAGCATCATCCGATTGGCTTATGAGACTGCTGGGCAGCAGCCTCCTGAACGAATTACAGCTCATTCCACTAGAGCTGTGGCTTCCACTTGGGCCTTCAAAAATGAGGCTTCTGTTGAACAGATTTGTAAGGCAGCGACTTGGTCTTCACTGCATACTTTTGCCAAATTTTACAAATTCGATACTTTTGCTTCTTCGGAGGCTATTTTTGGGAGAAAGGTTTTGCAAGCAGTGGTTCCTTCCGTTTAGGTTACCTGTCTTGTTCCCTCCCTTCATCCGTGTCCTAAAGCTTTGGTATTGGTATCCCACAAGTAAGGATGAATCCGTGGACTGGATACACCTTGCAAGAGAAAACAGAATTTATGCTTACCTGATAAATTACTTTGTCTTGCAGTGTATCCAGTCCACGGCCCGCCCTGGCAATTAAGTCAGGTTCAAATTTATTGTTTAAACTACAGTCACCACTGCACCCTATGGTTTCTCCTTTTTCTCCTAACCGTCGGTCGAATGACTGGGGGGGCGGAGCCAGAGGGGGAGCTATATGGACAGCTCTGCTGTGTGTTCTCTTTGCCACTTCCTGTAGGGAATGAGAATATCCCACAAGTAAGGATGAATCCGTGGACTGGATACACCGCAAGAGAAAGTAATTTATCAGGTAAGCATAAATTCTGTTTTTGACTAGACTATCTCTTTAAGGAGAAACCTTTGGTCACGGTTGTCCTTTCCTGGGTGGACTCCTCCATAGTCACTCAGGCTCTTGTTGACTCCGGTGCTGCGGGCTATTTCATTGACAGTGCTTTTGTATAAAAGCACTCCATTCCTGTTTTGCCTTAGTCCGTTCCGCTTGCTATTGAGGCCATTGATGGCAGGCCCCTTCAGCCCGCACTCATTACTCACGAAACTGCTCCGTTGTCCATGGCTGTTGGGGCTCTCCATTTTGAAACCCTCCAGTTCCAGGTGATAAACTCTCTGCATTTTCCGTTGTTCTGGGTTATCCCTGGCTCTAAAAGCACAATCCCAGTCTCGACTGGCGCAGGTCCGAAATTTTGTTGTGGTCCCCGCAATGTATTTCCACTTGTCTTCGGAAACCAGTTAAAGTCTTGTGCACTTCTTCGGTATCTCAATTGCCAGAGGAGTACCGAGAGTTACTAGACGTTTTTGACAAGGTGCGTGCCGGTACGTTGCCTCCTCACCGGTCTTACGATTGTGCCAAAGACCTGCAACCCGGAGCCATTCCTCCTCGGGGCCGGGTGTACCCTCTGTCTGTTGCAGAGAATTGTGCTATGGAGGAGTATGTTGCTGATGCTCTGTCGCAGGGGATCATCTGCAAATCCTGCTCTCCTGCAGGAGCTGGCTTCTTCTTTGTGAAGAAAAAGGGTGGCGAGTTAAGACCATGCATCGATTATAGGGGTCTTAATCGTCTTACCATTAAGAATGCTTACCCTATTCCGCTCATTACGGAACTCTTTGACTGCCTCAAGGGAGCTACGGTCTTTACTAAACTTGATTTGAGAGGAGCGTACAATCTAGTTAGGATTAAGGAGGGTCATGAATGGAAAACAGCATTTAACACCAGGAGCGGGCATTATGAGTATCTTGTAATGCCATTTGGCCTATGTAATGCTCCTGCTGTTTTTCAGGAATTTATTAATGATGTCCTATGAGATATGTTGCAACAGTGTGTTGTGGTGTACTTAGACAACATCCACATACACTCACCCACACTTGAGGCTCATCGTTCTGATGTTACACGGGTTCTTCAGAGACTACGTGAGAACGGCCTGTTTTGTAAACTCGAGAAATGTGAGTTCCATCAGACTCAAGTAACCTTCCTAGGTTATGTTATTTCCATTGCAGGGTTCTCCATGGATACTGACAAGTTATCTGCAGTTCTGCAGTGGCCTCGCCCAGTTGGTCTTCGGTCTATTCAACGTTTTTTGGGGTTCGCCAATTACTATAGAAAGTTTATTAAAAACTTTGATAGTCTTAAGACTGCCTTTGCTGCTGCTTCAGTTCTGGCTCATCCTAACCCTGTCCTGCCTTTCGTTCTTGAGGTTGATGCGTCTGAGACTGGAGTAGGTGCCCTCTTGTCTCAACGCCCTACGCCTGATGGTTCCTTGCATCCGTGTGGTTTCTTCTCTAAGAAATTGTCTCCAGCGGAGAGCAATTATGAAATTGGTGACATGGAATTACTGGCCATAATTTTGGTACTCAAGGAATGGAGGCATCTTCTCGAGGGTTCTAGCGTGCCAGTGCTTATTCTTACTGACCACAAGAATTTAACTTATCTATCTGAAGCAAAACGTTTGTCGCCCCGACAGGCCAGATGGGCGCTATTTTTGTCTCGGTTTAATTATGTGGTCTCCTACCTGCCTGGTAGTAAGAATGTTAGGGCTGATGCCCTCTCTCGACAATTTTCCCCTCTGTCCAAGGAGGAGTCTGTACCTACTCCTGTTATACCTCCTGACCATATTTTGGCTACCATACCCAGGCAAGAACCAAATGATTTGGTCTGTCACTCGACAATTCTGGTGGCCAGGTCTTCGTTCTGATGTTGCTGCGTATGTTGCCTCCTGCTCAGTTTGTGCACAGAATAAGACTCCTCGATGTCTTCCTGTGGGTCTTCTTCAACCTATTGTTAATGGTGAGCGTCCTTGGACACATCTTTCCATGGACTTCATTGTCAAGCTCCCTGTTTCCAATGGCAATACTGATATCCTTATGGTGGTTGGCCGATTTTCTAAAATGTCACATTGCATTCCCTTGATTAAGCTGCCTACCACTCAGGAGCTTGCTTCAATTTTTGCCCGGGAGGTCTTCCGTTTATATGGGTTACCCAAGGAGATAGTGTCGGACCGGGGTAGCCAGTTTGTCTCCAGATTTTGGCGTTCCTTTTGTGCTCTAATGGGGATCCAGCTTTCCTTCTCCTCGGCATATCACCCTCAATCCAATGGGGCTGCGGAATGGTCTAATCAAGCTCTGGAACAGTTCCTCCGTTGATATGTCTCAGATCACCACAATAATTGGTCTGAACTGTTACCTTGCTCGTAATAGTGCTATTAATGCTTCCTCCAAGTAATCCCCGTTCATGGGGAATTATGGGTTTCAACCATCCTTGTTGCCCGATTCATTCATGTCTCAGGGTATTCCGGCTTTGGAGGAGCATCTCCGGCAACTCCGTTCCATGTGGGTGCAGATTCAGGATTGCCTTCATCGTTCTATGCAGCGCCAAAAGTTCCAGGCTGATCGTAGGCGTCTGCCCGCACCTTTCTACCAGGTTGGTGAGAGAGTTTGTGTCAGGATAGGTTAAGTCCAGAGTTAGACCCAAAAGCTAAAATGAAGTTAGAATAACACTCTAGCACTGTGAGTATAATCCAGGACCTGACCCTGCGACAGCTGCAATAGTATACTCACAGAAATTAACTGGAAGATGGTACAGCAGGGTCAGGAGAAGAACTTCAGGTAATTAGGGTAAACCAAAAGAGTAATCCATCAAGCAATAACCGGTAATAAGGAATCAGGCAGGCAGGGGTTAACCGGAAGGATTTGTCAAACAAGCAAAGTCCAGCAATGAGTAATCAGACAGTTTGGGGTTAAACAGTAGAATGGTCTAGCAAGCAAAGTTCAGCAGCGTGTAATCAAGCAGTATGGTGTTAAACTGTAGAATGGTCAGACAAGCAAAGTTCCAGCAGCGTGTAATCAGGCAGTATGGGGTTAAACTGTAGAATGGTCAAACAAGCAAAGTTCCAGCAGCGTGTAATCAGGCAGTATGGGGTTAAACTGTAGAATGGTCAGACAAGCAAAGTTCCAGCAGCGTGTAATCAGGCAGTATGGGGTTAAACTGTAGAATGGTCAGACAAGCAAAGTTCCAGCAGCGTGTAATCAGGCAGTATGGGGTTAAACTGTAGAATGGTCAGACAAGCAAAGTTCCAGCAACGTGTAATCCAGGCAGTATGAGGTTAAATAGAGAAATGTCCAAACAAGCAATAGTTCAGATAACAGGAATCAGGCAAAAGGGTTAAGCGATAGGAGTTAAACAAGCCAGCAATTTCTTGATTCAAACAAGTAATCAAAAGTTACTTACAAGCCAGGTATAGAACAAACAGGCCCCGAGGTGAGAAGACGCCGGAATAAGAAGGCCCAATGACGTCAGCAGAAGGGGCCGAGGGGAACAGGGTTGCATAGCAACCAAGAAAGCGCTACCGCGCTGTCAAGGAGAAAAGGAAGCGATCAGCAGCTGAGCTGCGATCGCGACAGTTTGGCTGTCCTCTCGCAACTTGAACCTTCATGTGCCTTCCAATAAATTGGCTCCCCGTTATGTTGGCCCTTTTTGAATACTCCGACGGGTTAATCCTGTGGCCTACGCTCTTGACCTTCCTCCTGCTATGTGCATCTCCAATGTTTTTCATGTCTCCCTCTTGAAACCATTGGTTTGTAATCGGTTTACCACTGTGTTGCCTCGTCCCCGTCCTATCTTTGTTGACAACCATGAGGAGTATGAGGTCAGCAGCATTATTGACTCTCGTATGTCCAGGGGCCGTGTACAGTATTTGGTTCACTGGAGGGGCTACGGTCCGGAGGAGGGTTCTTGGGTTCCCTCCTCTGATGTTCATGCTCCTGCCCTCCTCTGTGCCTTCCATGCCGTTTCCCCAATAAGCCTTTTGTCCTCCCATGGGGGAGGGGTCGTTGAGGGGAGGGTACTGTCAGGGTTTTTTCCCTGTTTTGTTTGCCATGTGCTGCTGGCAGCCATTTTACTCACCTCTCTTCCTGACTATGGTGCATTGTGGGGGATGCTGCTCATTTCCTGCACTTCCTTTTATGGCCAGACTGGTGTGCATCATCCGTGTGAGACAGGATGCAGTCTCAGAATTGTGATGTCATCACTTATTATTTAAAGGGCCTCTGTTCAGTATGCTTTGCCTTTGCGTTGTCTCAGACCTGTTTGTGAGAGTTCCTGTGTATTACCTGGCTGCCTGACGTCCTTCCTGGTTCCTGATCCCTGGCTTGTTCCTGACTCTGCTGTTTTCCTTGTTCCTGATTCCGGCTCTTCTGACTATTCGATTTGGCTCCTGACTCGGCTCGTCTGACTACCAGCTCTGGTTTTGACTCCTGGCTTGTTATTTGACTTGTGGTCTTTTTATTATTTTTTGCTATTAATATTATTTTTTGCTATTAATAAAGGTGTGATTATTTTTGCACTTCTCGTCTCAGTCTGATTCCTGGCACCCTAACATTATGAAGGTGATCCACAGGTTTAGTGAATCTCACCACAGAATTACGGGTGAGAAATGCATCTGACAACAGAAGAGAATGTCAGAAAACACAAAAACCTCAGGAAAAGACAAGACATTAGCCAGAAAATCTAGATGTATGGAAAATAGAAAGGACAGGTTAAAGGGACAGTATACACCAACTTTCATATAACTGCATGTAATAGGCAAAACTATAAAGAAGAATATGCACAGATACTGATCTAAAAATTCAGTATAAAACCTTTTAAAAACTTACTTAGAGGCTTCCAGTTTAGCACTGTTGATTAGATAAGCAGGAACACCCAGGGAAAGTGGCTAAATTGCAGACACTCCCCTCCCCCTTCCCTGCATATGAAAAGACAGATTATACAAACAGAAGCCAGCAGTAGACTGGAAAAGCGCATCTACTTCTGACACTGAGGGGCTTGGTTAGGAGTCTGAAAATCTGCACAATGTTATTTAAAAAAAAAAAGCAAAACTAAACATTGTTACAAAAACACTCCCAGATGGGCTATATAAATGTATCATCTACAAAACATTTATGCAAAGAAAAATTTGGTGTATAATGTCCCTTTAATGCACTTGAGATCCTACTGGTTGTAAATAAAGTGCAGAGAATTACAGGAAGCCACCATCTTGTGCCCCACAGCACAACTAAGGGGTTAAATTTCTTACCTGAATCCAGTCAAGCTATAACCAACCCTCCAACTTAATAACCCATACATTCAATAAAAGACACGACACTCAGGGTTGGGAGAAAACCAACCTCCCCCAACACTTAAATAATTTAAATAACATACTGCTACTAGCTGGCAAGATAAACCTGTCCTATCAACCCACTAAGGGGTGTGGCCGCCTTGGGAATGAGGACGCCCTCATTCCGCCTACCCGTCCGCTCAAGGAAGATCGCCCAGCGAGCCGACCAATCCCTAGCACCTCGCGACTAGGGTCCTTAACGCTCACTGTCCCTTCCTTCTATCCTTGTCCTGTGAATTAACTTTGTTGCCACACCCCTTTCCGCCACCCTGAGAAAGCATGACGCCATGCAAACTCCCAACTACCTAACGGGTTGAGAGGTCTCCAAACTGGATAGACATCGGTCCCCCAGCCAAAAGACTGTTAGTCCCGACGGGAGACCCCATACTACTCATTAACGCCCTTGGGCTTACAAAGGTCCATATGACTATGTAGCCCCCTGCCAAGGGAAGACTAAGCCAGCAGAAATCATGAACCGCTCATCCATCTGCATCAGCACCTGTAAAGTAATAAAACATAAACCAACAGAGAGGGCTGGGAGGGAAGACAAGAAACAGGTTAGTGATTTACTTTCTGTTTTAACATTCCTTTTATCACTTCTGAATCTCCGCCTCCTAATCTCTAGCTGTCCAGCATACTACCCTCCTTCTTTAACCCTTTCCTCTCTTTCCTTCCTTCCAAATAAATTCCCCCTTAACTTGTTCCGTCCCTAGGTGGGTCCTACACTTTCCTAAGGGGTTAAATTTCTTACCTGAATCCAGTCAAGCTATAACCAACCCTCCAACTTAAAGGGACAGTATACACTCATTTTCATATAACTGCATGTAATAGACACTACTATAAAGAATAAGATGCACAGATACTGATATAAAAATCCAGTATAAAACTGTTTAAAAATTTACTTAGAAGCTCTCACTTTAGCTGTGTTGAAAAGGTAGTTGGAAAGCCCACTGCAAGTGGCAAATAAGACACCCCCCTCCCCCTTCTTTTGCATATGAAAAGACCCTTTACACAAACAGGAGCAAGCTGGAGTAGGTAGCTGACGGTATTCTCATAAAACTTTGGGGCTTGGTTAGGAGTCTGAAAATCAGAGCAATGTTATTAAAAAATAAGCAAAACTATCGCCTAGATTTAGAGTTCTGCGGTAGCCGTCAAAAGCAGCGTTAAGGGCTCCTAACGCTGCTTTTGGCCGCCCGCTGGTATTTAGAGTCAGCCAGGAAAGGGTCTAACGCTCACTTCCAAGCCGTGACTTTTCCATACCGCAGATCCCCTTACGTCAATTGCGTATCCTATCTTTTTAATGGGATCTTCCTAACGCCGGTATTTAGAGTCTTGGCTGAAGTGAGCATTAGACCCTCTACCGACAAGACTCCATCCGCAGAAAAAAGTCAGTAGTTAAGAGCTTTCTGGGCTAACGCCGGTTCATAAAGCTCTTAACTACTGTGCTCTAAAGTACACTTACACCCATAAACTACCTATGTACCCCTAAACCGAGGCCCCCCACATCGCCGCCACTATAATACATTTTTTTAACCCCTAATCTGCCGACCGCACATCGCCGCCACCTACATTATAACTATGTACCCCTAATATGCTGCCCCTAACATCGCCGACACCTACATAACATTTATTAACCCCTAATCTGCCCCCCCAACGTTGCCGCTACCTACCTACACTTATTAACCCCTAATCTGCCGAACGGACCTCGCCGCTACTCTAATAAATGTATTAACCCCTAAACCGCCGCACTCCCGCCTCGCAAACCCTATAATAAATAGTATTAACCCCTAATCTGCCCTCCCTAACATCGCCGCCACCTAACTTCAAGTATTAACCCCTAATCTGCCGACCGGACCTCACTGCTAATATAATAAATGTATTAACCCCTAAAGCTAAGTCTAACCCTAACCCTAACACCCCCCTAAGTTAAATATAATTTTATTCTAACTAAATAAATTAACTCTTATTAAATAAAGTATTCCTATTTAAAGCTAAATACTTACCTGTAAAATAAACCCTAATATAGCTACAATATAACGAATATTTATATTGTAGCTATTTTAGGATTTATATTTATTTTACAGGCAACTTGTATTTATTTTAACTAGGTACAATAGCTATTAAATAGTTATTTACTATTTAATAGCTACCTAGTTAAAATAATTACAAAATTACCTGTAAAATAAATCCTAACCTAAGTTACAATTAAACCTAACACTACACTATCAATAAATTAATTAAATCAATTAACTACAATTACATACAATTAAATAAACTAAACTAAATTACAAAAAAAAAAACCCCACTAAATTACAAAAAATAAAAAAAACAATACAAGAATGTTAAGCTAATTACACCTACTCTAAGCCCCCTAATAAAATAACAAAGCCCCCCAAAATAAAAAAAATTCCCTACCCTAATCTAAATTAAAAAAGTTAACAGCTCTATTACCTTACCAGCCCTTAAAAGGGCTTTTTGCGGGGCATGCCCCAAAGAAATCAGCTCTTTTGCCTGTAAAAAAAAACACAATACCACCCCCCAACATTACAACCCACCACCCACATACCCCTACTCTAACCCAAACCCCCCTTAAACCTAACACTACCCCCCTGAAGATCTCCCTACCTTGAGCCATGTTCACCCAGCCGGGCACCGATGGACCAAAAGAAGACATCCGGAGCGGCAGAAGTCTTCATCCTATCCGGCCAGAAGAGGACATCCGGACCGGCAGACATCTTCATCCAAGCGGCATCTTCTATCTTCATCCATCCGACGAGGAGCGGCTCCATCTTCAAGACCTCCGGCGCGGAACATCCTTCTTCAACGACGACTACCCGATGAATGAAGGTTCCTTTAAGTGACGTCATCCAAGATGGCGTCCCTCGAATTCCAATTGGCTAATAGGATTCTATCAGCCAATCGGAATTAAGGTAGGAAAAATCTGATTGGCTGATTGAATCAGATTCAAGTTCAATCGGATTGGCTGATCCAATCAGCCAATCAGATTGAGCTCGCATTCTATTGGCTGTTCAGATCTACAAAACATTTATGCAAATGAGTATATAATGTCCCTTTAATAACCCATACATTCAATAAAAGACACGACACTCAGGGTTGGGAGAAAACCAACCTCCCCCAACGGGGGGAGGGGTTGTTTTATTAAAACACTTAAATAATTTAAATAACAGACTGCTACTAGCTGGCAAGATAAACCTGTCCTATCAACCCACTAAGGGGTGTGGCTGCCCTGGGAATGAGGATGCCCTCATTCCGCCTACCCATCCGCTCAAGGAAGATCGCCCAGCGAGCCGACCAATCCCTAGCCCCTCGCGACTAGGGTCCTTAACGCTCACTGTCCCTTCCTTCTATCCTTGTCCTGTGAATTACCTTTGTTGCCACACCCCTTTCCGCCACCCAAAAGAGGACAAGGTGCTCTTGCCCCACTAATAAAAACAAGAAGCCAGGACCTGCCTGATATTACCCAAAAACAACTCCGTACCCCTCTCTAACAGGTGTACCTGATCCTTCCTGAACAAACCAGCATAATCAATCCTGATGTTATCATGCGAGACCACCTTACCACCAGTCTCTAACATTACCCTACTCACATCCCTATTAAGTTTCCGTTTCACTCGGAAACCCGCCTTCCTGGTAGCCATGTGCCTCCAAACATTCCTTGAAATAATATTTGACCAAATAATGGTCACCCCGTGAAACTGAGTTTTGAGCCACTTAATGTCTGACACCATTATGTCCGATAGGTCTCCCATTGGCATTGTCCCCACGTAATTTCCTCCCAAATGAAGGAGAATAACGTGAGGCTTGCCCCATCTCCTCCTGGCCTCTGCCACTTGCTCCGGTAAATGCCTCCACATCATACCCCTCCTGCCTAGCCACCTAATAGAAATCTTTTCGGACGGCAGTCCCAGCTGCTGTCCTCCTGGCTGCGCCGCAGCCCGAATAGCCGCCCAATGAATATATGAATGGCTGACAATCCAAATCCTCTTGCAAACTGCAACCTGACCTGAAAGGAACATCAACAAACCATAAGGTCCTGGCTTCCCCAAACTCCCAACCCCAAAATCACAATTAACTAAACCAAGTAACTACCAACAACACTCCACTTTGTACTGATCCAGGGGCCTGATATATTTCTTATACTGCCCTGACGACCATCTCCCCAATGCCTTGATCTGTACCTCTGAATGCCCTGACATAGCAGCGTCTGTGGCCAAACCAATTCGAAACGAATGTGGGGCCACGACCTCCGGGTCCCAACGCAACCTGCTCACCACCCTTTTTAAAACTGACCTAAACTGAAATTGGGATAAATAGGAACCATCTTTGTGCATTAAAAAAGGCCCACCCACATCCGGCCTAATTGCAACAAATCTGTTGCAAAGAATTACTGGACAGATAGATGGCTCCACCTGCAAAAGCAAATTGAGCCATCTACCCTTCCCTGCCTGATTCGTCTTAGATCTAGCCACGAAAACCAACACTGCACGATCTACTAACCGCACATGCTCCCTCATTAGTCCTGAACCCTGCAAACTCTTGGATCTAGACACTAACTCACTTATCCTAAGGGCCGCAAAGTATGCCAAAGAGAATGCCACCGAAAACAACAACACCTCAAACTCAGAATTACAAACCCTGTCTAGTTGCTCTATTAGCTGCGCTAACCTGGCCCTGGTAATTGGTTCCCTCACATCTTTTTGCCTGCCCCCTAACCTACGCACTCCCGCAATGCTGCCCTAGCTAAAAAACTCCTTGCCACGTCCTCCACCCCGTACAATTTAGAGAAGAAAGCAACTGCTGCCACCTTCCCGCCTATAGCCCCAGGAGAGACCCCCGCTACCTCCAGTGAACCCAACCAACTAATAAATAATGTAACCGAAGGAGTCTTCCATGTGGTGCTGAAAACATGCAGAAATTTACCCCACTCGCTCCAAGCAACACTGTAAGCCTGCCAAGTCCTAGGTGCCAGCGAACCCTTTAACAGTCTTAACGCCGCTCCCCAGAATTTGCCACCTGCCAGAAAAACGTTGGACAAGTGTTACCCTCGCTGTCGCCACCGGCACTAACTCACTAAAATTAGTCCGTAAATTATCAGCACTCCCGCTATGAAAACCCCAGGGACTTCCCGCGCTAACAAAAACATTGCAAGTAACTAGGCACTATCCCCCCACAAAACCTAAACTCCTGGAGTTCTTTTTTTTTTTTTTATATATCCACCCTCAGAAGGGGAACCTGGGGGGGGGAGGGGAGGGGGGGGTATTCTGAAACATTATAACAGACCCAACTTAAGGAAGTCTTCCTAACCGGATACATCCTAAGTACCCTAATTATTGTTGTGGGGTTAAATGGCAAATGCACCCTTGCCCGCCGCACTCTGCCTGAATTGCTGCTCGTCGCCGAAACTATCCCTTTTTCGACTACATTCGTTCCCTGAGTGGGCTCCCCCACAATATATACATACGTGACGAAAAAGACACTGCGCTCCCCTGTCACACAACTTTTCTTGAAACCGCCAGCATTCTCTACCCCCTTTCTTACAAAAGGGACGAGTCTGCTGCCCAGTACCAAATGATTTTGCTGCAACCGCCGCTGCCCCCTCCATGAGATCCAGATTGGACCAAAGGTCCATTTCCTTCATCCCAAAAGTAAGGACTGGGTTCGCCTCTAACATCCGCCTAAACTGAGCGTCATACTGACGCCAAGCTGTACCCTTACCACGCTCATGGATGTCGTCAATGACCTCCATATATTTTAGTATGTTAACTGCCTGGCTTAGATTTGCTTCTATATAACAAGAAGCGAGCACCCTAAAGCACCTCATCCATTCCTGACAGGTTTCAGGCTTCTTCCTTTTCCTATCCCCCGTACCATCCTCTGCCATCTCCCTAACTTGATACGCCGCCCTTGACAACTCGAAAATTTTCACGTAGCGCCCCTCTCTAATTTTCCTAGCTATCCTAGGTTTCAAATGCGAGTGCAATGAATTGATTATACAGGGCTAGGTGTCCGCTGTCCCTGCCACCCCGGATTTCCTTCCCTTAATAGAATCCTGTCCTGCTACCATCCCTGTAGGCCCTGCAACCTCGCTCCCTACCAGCCCCTTGTTAACCCCTATTGCCCTTGGCTTCTTACCTACTAGTCTACGAATCTTCCTAAATAACTTGCGATGTCCCTCATCCTTAAGGCCCGTGGAACTATCTGAATCCCCTCACGTAGAGGAATCATCCTCCCTAAGGTGTGTTGCAATCATTGACTTACCACTTCCTGACGCAGCTGTTGAAGGTACTGCTCCTGCTGTCTCCACTGCAGCCTTTCCTCCGGTAGCCACCACCCTGGGTGCAGAAGCAGGCATCTCCTGACCGCAAGATTCACTTCCGCCATTGCTGTGCTCTTATTTTCCACCTGCGTAACAGAAAAAACAGTGGGAGCACCACAGGCAGAAACAGACGGCCCAGCGGGCCCCCTAGCCGAAACTGCAGCCGACCTAACCCCTAACATGTGATCACCCTTTATATTCCTAGCTAATAACCTTTTCTTAAGGCTAGACATCAGATCCATATGGCCTAAGCTATTTTTAGAAACACCCCTGGTAGGAGTTATAAATGTATCTACTGTCCCTTTAATTGCTTGTTTCCTATTATCAACCCTCTTATCATTGCCAGGTAAATCTTTTTGCCCCCTAACACCTTTTACAGATTTCTCACTCCTTTTTATTTCCCCTCTTCGCCCCCCTCCCCGCGAGTGAAGGACCCGTGGGACCCCCTGACCCCCTGTGGAGCACCCCTTACCTCCACCAACCGCTGAGAACCCAGAACAGGAGCTATCCTTTCCTCTCTTTCCTTTCTTCCAAATAAATTCCCCCTTAACTTGTTCCATCCCTAGGTAGGTCCTACACTTTCCTTAGCACAGATGGCTGATTTAGTTTCACTGCTGAATGTCACAATAATTTAGGTAATGTGGCAATCTGTCCGTAAGTCTGCATCACTTGCATTGTATCCTCATGAGAGGAAGCATTTCACTAGTATTAAATGTCAGACCACAACTGATTCAGCAGAAACACAGAAGCTGCTTCTGAATGGATTCCAGCTTTATATTGATATCTGAAAATGTAAGCAACCTTCTGATGGGATAAAAGGTGATTTGTGCACAAAAATCTGCCAGTTACGCACACCCAATATAAGTGTTTGTGTACGTGTGTCTGCTGTATGTGTGTCCGTACTCATGTGCATGTGTCTTTGTTCTGTGTGTTTGTGTGTGTACACACGAGTGTCTGTGTTGTGTGTATGTGCGTGTGTGCACACGTGTGCATGTGTCTGTGTTGTGTGTTTATGTACGTGTGTCTGCTGTATGTGTGTCCGTACTCATGTGCATGTGTCTTTGTTCTGTGTGTTTGTGTGTGTACACACGAGTGTCTGTGTTGTGTGTATGTAAGTGTGTGCACACGTGTGCATGTGTCTGTGTTGTGTGTGTACACGTGTGCATGTGTATGTGCGTGTGTGTACACGTGTGCATGTGTCTGTGCTGTGTGTTTGTGTATGTGTGTCCATACTCATATGCATGTGTCTTTGTTCTGTGTGTTTGTGTGTGTACACACGAGTGTCTGTGTTGTGTGTAAAGTAAGTGTGTGCACACGTGTGCATGTGTCTGTGTTGTGTGTGTACACGTGTGCATGTGTATGTGCGTGTGTGTACACGTGTGCATGTGTCTGTGCTGTGTGTTTGTGTATGTGTGTCCATACTCATATGCATGTGTCTTTGTTCTGTGTGTTTGTGTGTGTACACACGAGTGTCTGTGTTGTGTGTATGTGCATGTGTGTACACGTGTGCATGTGTCTGTGCTGTGTGTTTGTGTATATGTGTCCGTACTCATGTGCATGTGTCTTTGTTCTGTGTGTTTGTGTGTGTACACACGAGTGTCTGTGTTGTGTGTGTACACGTGTGCATCTACAATTAAAAAAAATAAAAAAATATTAAACTACAAAAACAAACAAACACTAAATTACAGAAAATAATAAAATAATTACAAGTTTTCTAAACTAATTACACCTACTCTAATCCCCCTAATAAAATAAAAAAGCCCCCCAAAATAATAAAAAGCCCTACCCTACACTAAATTACAAATAGCCCTTAAAAGTAATCCTAATTACCACCTAATCCCCCCTTAATAAAACCTAACATTAACCCCTTGAACATCACCCTACCTTGAGAAGTCTTCACCCAACCGGGCCGAAGTCCTCAACGAAGCCGGGGGAAGTGGTCCTCCAGACGGGCAGAAGTCTTCATCGAAGCCGGGCAGAAGAGGTCCTCCAGACGGGCAGAAGTCTTCATCCAGACGGCATCTTCTATCTTCATCCATCCGGCGCGGAGTGGGTTCATCTTCAAGCTATTCGACGCAGAGCATCCTTCCTAGCCGACGACTAACGACGAATGAAGGTTTCTTTAAATGACGTCATCCAAGATGGCGTCCCTTGAATTCCGATTGGCTGATAGAATTCTATCAGCCAATCGGAATTAAGGTAAGAAAAATCCTATTGGCTGATGCATCCTATTGGCTGTGTATTACAGTTGTTATCTGATAAAGACAATTAGGTACAGATATGTAGCAGGTTACACACAGTCATTAAGTTAGTATAAAGTGTGTCTTACAGTAATTATGTGATAAAGACAATTAGGTAAATATATGTAGCAGGTTATACACAGTCATTATGTTAGTATAAAGTGTGTTTTACAGTTGTTATCTGATAAAGACAATTAGGTACAGATATGTAGCAGGTTATATACGGTCATTATGTTAGTATAAAGTGTGTATTACAGTTGCTATCTGATAAAGACAATTAGGTACAGATATGTAGCAGGTTATACACGGTCATTATGTTAGTATAAAGTATGTATTATAGTTGTTATCTGATAAAGACAATTAGGTACAGATATGTAGCAGGTTACACACAGTCATTATGTTAGTATAAAGTGTGTATTATAGTTGTTATCTGATAAAGACAATTAGGTACAGATATGTAGCAGGGGACACACAGTCATTATGTTAGTATAAAGTGTGTATTACAGTTGTTATCTGAAAAAGACAATTAGGTACAGATATGTAGCAGGTTATACACAGTCATTATGTTAATATAAAGTGTGTATTACAGTTGTTATCTGATAAAGACAATTAGGTACAGATATGTAGCAGGTTACACACGGTCATTATGTTAGTATAAAGTATGTATTATAGTTGTTATCTGATAAAGACAATTAGGTACAGATATGTAGCAGGTTACACACGGTCATTGTTAGTATAAAGTGTGTATTACAGTTGTTAGCTGATAAAGACAATTAGGTACAGATACGTAGCAGGTTATACACGGTCATTATGTTAGTATAAAGTTTGTGTTACAGTTGTTATCTGATAAAGACAATTAGGTACAGATATGTAGCAGGTTACACACGGTCATTATGTTAGTATAAAGTGTGTGTTACAGTTGTTATCTGATAGACAATTAGGTACAGATATGTAGCAGGTTACACACAGTCATTATGTTAGTATAAAGTGTGTATTACAGTTGTTAACTGATAAAGACAATTAGGTACAGATATGTAGCAGGTTACACACAGTCATTATGTTAGTATAAAGTGTATTTTACAGTTGTTATCTATTAGACAATTAGGTACAGATATGTAGCAGGTTACACACAGTCATTATGTTAGTATAAAGTGTGTATTACAGTTGTTATCTGATAAAGACAATTAGGTACAGATATGTAACAGGTTACACACAGTCATTTTGTTAATATAAAGTGTGTATTACAGTTGAAATCTGATAAAGACAATTAGGTACAGATATGTAGCAGGTTACACACAGTCATTATATTAGTATAAAGTGTGTTTTACAGTTGTTATCTAAAAACAATTAGGTACAGATATGTAGCAGGTTACACACAGTCATTATGTTAATATAATGTGTGTATTACAGTTGTTATCTGATAAAGACAATTAGGTACAGATATGTAGCAGGTTACACACAGTCATTATGTTAGTATAAAGTGTGTATTATAGTTGTTAACTGATAAAGACAATTAGGTACAGATATGTAGCAGGTTACACACAGTCATTATGTTAGTATAAAGTGTGTATTACAGTTGTTATCTGATAAAGACAATTAGGTACAGATATGTAGCAGGTTACACACAGTCATTATGTTAGTATAAAGTGTGTATTACAGTTGTTATCTGATAGACAATTAGGTACAGATATGTAGCAGGTTACACACAGTCATTATGTTAGTATAAAGTGTGTATTACAGTTGTTATCTGATAAAGACAATTAGGTACAGATATGTAGCAGGTTACACACAGTCATTATGTTAGTATAAAGTGTGTATTACAGTTGTTATCTGATAAAGACAATTAGGTACAGATATGTAGCAGGTTACACACAGTCATTATGTTAGTATAAAGTGTGTATTACAGTTGTTATCTGATAAAGACAATTAGGTACAGATATGTAGCAGGTTACACACAGTCATTATGTTAGTATAAAGTGTGTATTACAGTTGTTATCTGATAAAGACAATTAGGTTCAGATATGTAGCAGGTTACACACAGTCATTATGTTAGTATAAAGTGTGTATTACAGTTGTTATCTGATAAAGACAATTAGGTACAGATATGTAGCAGGTTACACACTGTCATTAAGTTAGTATAAAGTCTGTGTTACATTTGTTATCTGATAGACAATTAGGTACAGATATGTAGCAGGTTACACACAGTCATTATGTTAGTATAAAGTGTGTATTACATTTGTTATCTAATAAAGACAATTAGGTACAGATATGTAGCAGGTTACACACAGTCATTATGTTAGTATAAAGTGTGTTTTACAGTTGTTATCTAATAAAGACAATTAGGTACAGATATGTAGCAGGTTACACACAGTCATTATGTTAATATAAAGTGTGTATTACAGTTGTTATCTGAAAGATAAAATTAGGTACAGATATGTAGCAGGTTAAACACGGTCATTATGTTAGTATAAAGTTTGTGTTACAGTTGTTATCTGATAAAGACAATTAGGTACAGATATGTAGCAGGTTACACACGGTCATTATGTTAGTATAAAGTGTGTGTTACAGTTGTTATCTGATAGACAATTAGGTACAGATATGTAGCAGGTTACACACAGTCATTATATTAGTATAAAGTGTGTATTACAGTTGTTATCTGATAAAGACAATTAGGTACAGATATGTAGCAGGTTACACACAGTCATTATGTTAGTATAAAGTGTATTTTACAGTTGTTGTCTATTAGACAATTAGGTACAGATATGTAGCAGGTTACACACAGTCATTATGTTAGTATAAAGTGTGTATTACAGATGTTATCTGATAAAGACAATTAGGTACAGATATGTAGCAGGTTACACACAGTCATTATGTTAGTATAAAGTGTGTATTACAGTTGTTATCTGATAAAGACAATTAAGTACAGATATGTAGCAGGTTACACACAGTCATTATGTTAGTATAAAGTGTGTATTACAGCTGTTATCTGATAAAGACAATTAGGTACAGATATGTAGCAGGTTATACACGGTCATTATGTAAGTATAAAGTTTGTGTTACAGTTGTTATCTGATAAAGACAATTAGGTACAGATATGTAGCAGGTTACACACGGTCATTATGTTAGTATAAAGTGTGTGTTACAGTTGTTATCTGATAGACAATTAGGTACAGATATGTAGCAGGTTACAAACAGTCATTATGTTAGTATAAAGTGTGTATTACATTTGTTATCTAATAAAGACAATTAGGTACAGATATGTAGCAGGTTACAAACAGTCATTATGTTAGTATAAAGTGTGTTTTACAGTTGTTTTCTGATAAAGACAATTAGATACAGATATGTAGCAGGTTACACACACTCATTATGTTAATATAAAGTGTGTTTTACAGTTGTTTTCTGATAAAGACAATTAGATACAGATATGTAGCAGGTTACACACAGTCATTATGTTAGTATAAAGTGTGTATTACAGTTGTTATCTGATAAAGACAATTAGGTACAGATATGTAGCAGGTTACACACAGTCATTATGTTAGTATAAAGTGTGTATTACAGTTGTTATCTGATAAAGATAATTAGGTACAGATATGAAGCAGGTTACACACAGTCATTATGTTAATATAAAGTGTGTATTACAGTTGTTATCTGATAAAGACAATTAGGTACAGATATGTAGCAGGTTACACACAGTCATTATGTTAGTATAAAGTGTGTTTTACAGTTGTTATCTAAAAACAATTAGGTACAGATATGTAGCAGGTTACACACAGTCATTATGTTAATATAAAGTGTGTATTACAGTTGTTATCTGATAAAGACAATTAGGTACAGATATGTAGCAGGTTACACACAGTCATTATGTTAGTATAAAGTGTGTATTATAGTTGTTAACTGATAAAGACAATTAGGTACAGATATGTAGCAGGTTACACACAGTCATTATGTTAGTATAAAGTGTGTATTACAGTTGTTATATGATAAAGACAATTAGGTACAGATATGTAGCAGGTTACACACAGTCATTATGTTAGTATAAAGTGTGTATTACAGTTGTTATCTGATAGACAATTAGGTACAGATATGTAGCAGGTTACACACAGTCATTATGTTAGTATAAAGTGTATATTACAGTTGTTATCTGATAAAGACAATTAGGTACAGATATGTAGCAGGTTACACACAGTCATTATGTTAGTATAAAGTGTGTATTACAGTTGTTATCTGATAAAGACAATTAGGTACAGATATGTAGCAGGTTACACACAGTCATTATGTTAGTATAAAGTGTGTATTACAGTTGTTATCTGATAAAGACAATTAGGTACAGATATGTAGCAGGTTACACACTGTCATTAAGTTAGTATAAAGTCTTTGTTACATTTGTTATCTGATAGACAATTAGGTACAGATATGTAGCAGGTTACACACAGTCATTATGTTAGTATAAAGTGTGTATTACATTTGTTATCTGATAAAGACAATTAGGTACAGATATGTAGCAGGTTACACACAGTCATTATGTTAGTATAAAGTGTGTATTACAGTTGTTATCTGATAAAGACAATTAGGTACAGATATGTAGCAGGTTACACACAGTCATTATGTTAGTATAAAGTGTGTGTTACAGTTGTTATCTGATAGACAATAAAGTACAGATATGTAGCAGGTTACACACAGTCATTATGTTAGTATAAAATGTGTATTACAGTTGTTATCTGATAAAGACAATTAGGTACAGATATGTAGCAGGGGACACACAGTCATTATGTTAGTATAAAGTGTGTATTACAGTTGTTATCTGAAAAAGACAATTAGGAACAGATATGTAGCAGGTTATACACGGTCATTATGTTAGTATAAAATGTGTTTTACAGTTGTTATCTGATAAAGACAATTAGGTACAGATATGTAGCAGGTTATACATGGTCATTATGTTAGTATAAAGTGTGTATTACAGTTGTTATCTGAAAAAGACAATTAGGAACAGATATGTAGCAGGTTATACACGGTCATTATGTTAGTATAAAATGTGTTTTACAGTTGTTATCTGATAAAGACAATTAGGTACAGATATGTAGCAGGTTATACATGGTCATTATGTTAGTATAAAGTGTGTATTACAGTTGTTATCTGATAAAGACAATTAGGTACAGATATGTAGCAGGTTACACACAGTCATTATGTTAGTATAAAGTGTGTATTGCAGTTGTTATCTGATAAAGACAATTAGGTACAGATATGTAGCAGGTTACACACAGTCATAAAGTTAGTATAAAGTGTGCCTTACAGTAATTATGTGATAAAGACAATTAGGTACAGATATGTATCAGGTTATACACAGTCATTATGTTAGTATAAAGTGTGTGTTACAGTTGTTATCTGATAAAGACAATTAGGTACAGATATGTAGCAGGTTACACACGTTCAATATGTTAATTTAAAGTGAGTATTACTGTTGTTATCTGATACAGAAAATTAGGTACAGATATGTAGCAGGGGACACACAGTCATTATGTTAGTATAAAGTGTGTATTACAGTTGTTATCTGAAAAAGACAATTAGGTACAGATATGTAGCAGGTTATACACGGTCATTATGTTAGTATAAAGTGTGTTTTACAGTTGTTATCTGATAAAGACAATTAGGTACAGATATGTAGCAGGTTACACACAGTCATTGTGTTAATATAAAGTGTGTATTACAGTTGTTATCTGGTAGACAATTAGGTACAGATATGTAGCAGGTTACACACAGTCATTATGTTAGTATAAAGTGTGTATTACAGTTGTTATCTGATAAAGACAATTAGGTACAGATATGTAGCAGGTTACACACAGTCATTATGTTAGTATAAAGTGTGTTTTACAGTTGTTATCTATTAGACAATTAGGTACAGATATGTAGCAGGTTATACACAGTCATTATGTTAGTATAAAGTGTGTATTACAGTTGTTATCTGATAAAGACAATTAGGTACAGATATGTAGCAGGTTACACAGTCATTATGTTAGTATAAAGTGTGTATTACAGTTGTTATCTGATAAAGACAATTAGGTACAGATATGTAGCAGGTTACACACAGTCATTATTTTAGTATAAAGTGTGTTTTACAGTTGTTATCTGATAAAGACAATTAGGTACAGATATGTAGCAGGTTATACACAGTCATTATGTTAGTATAAAGTGTGTATTACAGTTGTTATCTGATAAAGACAATTAGGTACAGATATGTAGCAGGGGACACACAGTCATTATGTTAGTATAAAGTGTGTATTACAGTTGTTATCTGAAAAAGACAATTAGGTACAGATATGTAGCAGGTTATACACAGTCATTATGTTAGTATAAAGTGTGTGTTACAGTTGTTATCTGATAAAGACAATTAGGTACAGATATGTAGCAGGTTACACACGGTCATTATGTTAGTATAAAGTGTGTGTTACAGTTGTTATCTGATAGACAATTAGGTACAGATATGTAGCAGGTTACACACAGTCATTATGTTAGTATAAAGTGTGTGTTACAGTTGTTATCTGATAAAGACAATTAGGTACAGATATGTAGCAGGTTACACACAGTCATTATGTTAGTATAAAGTGTGTATTACAGTTGTTATCTGATAAAGACAATAAGATACAGATATGTAGCAGGTTACACACAGTCATTATGTTAGTATAAAGTGTGTATTACAGTTGTTATCTGATAAAGACAATTAGGTACAGATATGTAGCAGGTTACACACAGTCATTATGTTAGTATAAAGTGTGTATTACAGTTGTTATCTGATAAAGACAATTAAGTACAGATATGTAGCAGGTTACACACGGTCATTATGTTAATATAAAGTGTGTATTACAGTTGTTATCTGATAAAGACAATTAGGTACAGATATGTAGCAGGTTACACATAGTCATTATGTTAGTATAAAGTGTGTTTTACAGTTGTTATCTGATAAAGACAATTAGGTACAGATATGTAGCAGGTTACACACAGTCATTGTGTTAATATAAAGTGTGTATTACAGTTGTTATCTGATAAAGACAATTAGGTACAGATATGTAGCAGGTTACACACGGTCATTATTTTAGTATAAAGTGTGTATTATAGTTGTTATCTGATAAAGACAATTAGGTACAGATATGTAGCAGGTTACACACGGTCATTGTTAGTATAAAGTGTGTATTACAGTTGTTATCTGATAAAGACAATTAGGTACAGGTATGTAGCAGGTTACACACGGTCATTATGTTAGTATAAAGTGTGTATTATAGTTGTTATCTGATAGACAATTAGGTACAGATATGTAGCAGGTTACACACAGTCATTATGTTAGTATAAAGTGTGTATTACAGTTGTTATCTGATAGACAATTAGGTAAAGATATGTAGCAGGTTACACACAGTCATTATGCTAGTATAAAGTGTGTTTTACAGTTGTTATCTGATAAAGACAATTAGGTACAGATATGTAGCAGGTTACACACGGTCATTATGTTAGTATAAAGTGTGTATTACAGTTGTTATCTGATAAAGACAATAAGATACAGATATGTAGCAGGTTACACACAGTCATTATGTTAGTATAAAGTGTGTATTACAGTTGTTATCTGATAAAGACAATTAGGTACAGATATGTAGCAGGTTACACACAGTCATTATATTAGTATAAAGTGTGTATTACAGTTGTTATCTGATAAAGACAATTAAGTACAGATATGTAGCAGGTTACACACAGTCATTATGTTAGTATAAAGTGTGTATTACAGTTGTTATCTGATAAAGACAATTAGGTACAGATATGTAGCAGGTTACACACAGTCATTATGTTAGTATAAAGTGTGTATTACAGTTGTTATCTGATAAAGACAATTAGGTACAGATATGTAGCAGGTTACACACGGTCATTATGTTAGTATAAAGTGTGTATTATAGTTGTTATCTGATAAAGACAATTAGGTACAGATATGTAGCAGGTTAGACACGGTCATTGTTAGTATAAAGTGTGTATGACAGTTGTTAGCTGATAAAGACAATTAGGTACAGATATGTAGCAGGTTACACACAGTCATTATGTTAGTATAAAGTGTGTATTACAGTTGTTATTTGATAAAGACAATTAGGTACAGATATGTAGCACGTTACACACAGTCATTATGTTAGTATAAAGTGTGTATTACAGTTGTTATCTGATAAAGACAATTAGGTACAGATATGTAGCAGGTTACACACAGTCATTGTGTTAATATAAAGTGTGTATTACAGTTGTTATCTGATAGACAATTAGGTACAGATATGTAGCAGGTTACACACAGTCATTATGTTAGTATAAAGTGTGTATTACAGTTGTTATCTGATAGACAACTAGGTACAGATATGTAGCAGGGGACACACAGTCATTATGTTAGTATAAAGTGTGTTTTACAGTTGTTATCTGATAAAGACAATTAGGTACAGATATGTAGCAGGTTACACACAGTCATTGTGTTAATATAAAGTGTGTATTACAGTTGTTATCTGATAAAGACAATTAGGTACAGATATGTAGCAGGTTACACACAGTCATTATGTTAGTATAAAGTGTGTATTACAGTTGTTAGCTGATAAAGACAATTAGGTACAGATATGTAGCAGGTTACACACAGTCATTGTTAGTATAAAGTGTGTATTACAGTTGTTAGCTGATAAAGACAATTAGGTACAGGTATGTAGCAGGTTACACACGGTCATTATGTTAGTATAAAGTGTGTATTATAGTTGTTATCTGATAGACAATTAGGTACAGATATGTAGCAGGTTACACACAGTCATTATGTTAGTATAAAGTGTGTATTACAGTTGTTATCTGATAGACAATTAGGTACAGATATGTAGCAGGTTACACACAGTCATTATGCTAGTATAAAGTGTGTATTACAGTTGTTATCTGATAAAGACAATTATGTACAGATATGTAGCAGGTTACACACGGTCATTATGTTAGTATAAAGTGCGTTGTACAGTTGTTATATGATACACAATTAGGTACAGATATGTAACAGGGTTGTACACAGTCATTATGTTAGTATAAAGTTTGTATTACAGTTGTTATCTGATAAAGACAATTAGGTACAGATATGTAACAGGTTACACACAGTCATTATGTTAATATAAAGTGTGCTGTTTTACAGTTGTTTACTGATAGACAATTAGGTACAGATATGTAGCAGGTTACACACGGTCATTATGTTAGTATAAAGTGTGTTTTACAGTTGTTTTCTGATAAAGACAATTAGATACAGATATGTAGCAGGTTACACACGGTCATTGTTAGTATAAAGTGTGTTTTACAGTTGTTATCTGATAAAGACAATTAGATACAGATATGTAGCAGGTTACACACAGTCATTATGTTAGTATAAAGTGTGTTTTACAGTTGTTTTCTGATAAAGACAATTAGATACAGATATGTAGCAGGTTACAAACAGTCATTATGTTAGTATAAAGTGTGTATTACAGTTGTTATCTGATAAAGACAATTAGGTACAGATATGTAGCAGGTTACACACAGTCATTATGTTAGTATAAAGTGTGTATTACAGTTGTTATCTGATAAAGACAATTAGATACAGATATGTAGCAGGTTACACACAGTCATTATGTTAGTATAAAGTGTGTATTACAGTTGTTATCTGATAAAGACAATTAGATACAGATATGTAGCAGGTTACACACAGTCATTATGTTAGTATAAAGTGTGTATTACAGTTGTTATCTGATAAAGACAATTAGGTACAGATATGTAGCAGGTTACACACAGTCATTATGTTAGTATAAAGTGTGTATTACAGTTGTTATCTGATAAAGACAATTAGATACAGATATGTAGCAGGTTACACACAGTCATTATGTTAGTATAAAGTGTGTATTACAGTTGTTATCTGATAAAGACAATTAGGAACAGATATGTAGCAGGTTATACACGGTCATTATGTTAGTATAAAATGTGTTTTACAGTTGTTATCTGATAAAGACAATTAGGTACAGATATGTAGCAGGTTACACACAGTCATTATGTTAGTATAAAGTGTGTATTACAGTTGTTTTCTGATAAAGACAATTAGATACAGATATGTAGCAGGTTACACACAGTCATTATGTTAGTATAAAGTGTGTATTACAGTTGTTAACTGATAAAGACAATTAGGTACAGATATGTAGCAGGTTACACACAGTCATTATGTTAATATAATGTGTGTATTACAGTTGTTATCTGATAAAGACAATTAGGTACAGATATGTAGCAGGTTACACACGGTCATTATGTTAGTATAAAGTGTGTATTACAGTTGTTATCTGATAGACAATTAGGTACAGATATGTAGCAGGTTATACACAGTCATTATGTTAGTATAAAGTGTGTATTACAGTTGTTATCTGATAAAGACAATTAGGTACAGATATGTAGCAGGTTACACACAGTCATTATGTTAATATAAAGTGTGTATTACAGTTGTTATCTGATAGACAATTAGGTACAGATATGTAGCAGGTTATACACAGTCATTATGTTAGTATAAAGTGTGTTTTACAGTTGTTATCTGATAAAGACAATTAGGTACAGATATGTAGCAGGTTACACACAGTCATTATGTTAGTATAAAGTGTGTTTTACAGTTGTTATCTGATAAAGACAATTAAGTACAGATATGTAGCAGGTTACACACGGTCATTATGTTAATATAAAGTGTGTATTATAGTTGTTATCTGATAAAGACAATTAGATACAGATATGTAGCAGGTTACACACAGTCATTATGTTAGTATAAAGTGTGTATTACAGTTGTTATCTGATAAAGACAATTAGGTACAGATATGTAGCAGGTTACACACGGTCATTATGTTAGTATAAAGTGTGTATTACAGTTGTTATCTGATAAAGACAATTAGGTACAGATATGTAGCAGGTTACACACAGTCATTATGTTAGTATAAAGTGTGTTTTACAGTTGTTATCTGATAAAGACAATTAAGTACAGATATGTAGCAGGTTACACACGGTCATTATGTTAGTATAAAGGGTGTATTACAGTTGTTATCTGATAAAGACAATTAGGTACAGATATGTAGCAGGTTACACACAGTCATTATGTTAGTATAAAGTGTGTTTTACAGTTGTTATCTATAAGACAATTAGGTACAGATATGTAACAGGGTTGCACACAGTCATTATATTGGTATAATGTGCCTTGTTTTACAGTTGTTATCTGATCAAGGCAATTAGGGACGGATATGTAGCAGAGTTGGTCTTCAGATGTCAGCAGGTTCTGATAACTAGAAATTGATCTATTTTAGAGCAAAGTTACATGGAAAGGGGGCAATATAAATAATGAAAGAATATTGCACAGATGTTTTAATATCTATAAGTAAACATTTTATATAAGAAAAAAAACATCTTTGTGTAGATTGTCTGGAAAAAGAGGCCAAGGGGGAGAATGAAATTCATGACAACATCTCGGCTAGAAGATGATTCTGTTGCTCTCACACAACTTCCCTTTGCCGTTGTCTGACTCAGCATTAGGAGAGGAAGAGCCTTGCAGTTGTGCTCATGTGACGGACATGTAGCATGGTTTCCAGCACTAGAAATGTCTGCTGTAATAATAAAATCCCAGATGGATCAGGATGTTAAATAAAACAGTAAAGGCTTTCTTAAAGGGACGTTAAATAGTAGTATGTTGTAAACAATAAACATGGAGCTTAACTATAGCGTAAAAAATAACATAAGAACATTTTGTTGTGTGATTACTTTTTTCTTAAAGGGACAGTCTACTCCAGAATTGTTATTGTATACAAAGATAGATGATCCTTTTATTACCCATTCCCTAGTTTTGCATAACTAACACTGTTATATTAATACACTTTTTAACTCTGTGATTACCTTGTATCTAAGCCTCTTATTTCAGTTCTTTTGACAGACTTGCATTTTAGCTAATCAGTGCTGACTCATAAATAACTCCATGGGAGTGAACACAATGTTATCTATATGACACACATGAATTAGCACTGTCTAGCTGTGAAAACTGTCAAAATGCATTTAGATAAGATGTGGGCTTAAAGGATTTAGAAATTAGCATATGAGCCTATCTAGGTTTAGCTTTCAACTAAGAATACCAAGAGAACAAAGCAAATTTGATGGTAAAAGTTAATTTGGAAAGTTGCTTAAAATGACATGCCCTGTCTGATTCTTGAAAGTTTAATTCTGACTAGACTGTCCCTTTAAGTGCTGGTTCTGAAACATATGTGTTTTTCATCCCTCACACGCCGTTCTGTGCCAGGGAACAGTGTCGCATGTGACAAAAAGCAAGGTATGGCCGTATGGAGGGAACTATGAGCGCACGTGTGATTATGGTGCACAGGGTGGCTCAGGTTTGATCCTCTGACCCTGTGCTGTTGAGGGTGCACATCACCTACGTGCATACTTAGGTTACAATAAGCCAGGGGTTTTCAAACCTGCCCTCATGACTCCCTAACAGGACAGATTTTCAGGATATCTGAACTGGAGCACAGGTGAAACAATCAGCTGATTAGTAACCATGGTTATTTTACTGCTCTCATCCAAGGTAATCCTGAAAATCTGGCCTGTTAGGGAGTCGTGAGGGCAGGTTTGAAAACCCCTGGTATATGCTGAAACCCTACGACTTAAAAAGATGGAGGTATACTGGGATTTTTGTAAGTTTGCATTAGGTATAAAGATTTGACAAATATATCAAATGAATCTATAAAGTGTTTTCCCAGCACCTATTTAATGGGCACACAACTTGGATGGCTTTTATATATACTGTATGAGAGAGGGAATGGCACTAGATGCTGCAAAGTAGTGAGATAGAATTGTGCTGTGTTGTGAGGAAGTGAGAGGGAATGTCACCTTATTATGTGAGGAGGGGAGAAGGAATAGCACTAGGTGCTCTGAGATGGGAGGGAATGGTGCAGTGTTGTAAGGAGGTGAGAGGGAATGGTGCAGTGTTGTGAGGAAGTGACAGAGAATGGCACCTTATTATGTGAGGAGGGGAGAAGGAATAGCACTAGGTGCTCTGAGATGGGAGGGAATGGTGCAGTGTTGTGAGGAGGTGAGAGGGAATGGTGCAGTGTTGTGAGGAAGTGAAAGAGAATGGCACCTTATTATGTGAGGAGGGGAGAAGGAATAGCACTAGGTGCTCTGAAATGGGAGGGAATGGTGCAGTGTTGTGAGGAGGTGAGAGGGAATGGTGCAGTGTTGTGAGGAAGTAAGAGGGAATGGCACCTTATTGTGTGAGGAGGGGAGAAGGAATAGCACTAGGTGCTCTGAGATGGGAGGGAATGGTGCAGTGTTGTGAGGAGGTGAGAGGGAATGGTGCAGTGTTGTGAGCAAGTAAGAGGGAATGGCACCTTATTGTGTGAGGAGGGGAGAAGGAATAGCACTAGGTGCTCTGAGATGGGAGGGAATGGTGCAGTGTTGTGAGGAGGTGAGAGGGAATGGTGCAGTGTTGTGAGGAAGTGAGAGAGAATGGCACCTTATTGTGTGAGGAGGGGAGAAGGAATAGCACTAGGTGCTCTGAGATGGGAGGGAATGGTGCAGTGTTGTGAGGAGGTGAGAGGGAATGGTGCAGTGTTGTGAGGAAGTGAGAGAGAATGGCACCTTATTGTGTGAGAAGGGGAGAAGGAATAGCACTAGGTGCTCTGAGATGGGAGGGAATGGTGCAGTGTTGTGAGATGAGAGTGAATGGTGCAATGTTGTGAGGAAGTAAGAAGGAAAGGCATCTTATTGTGTGAGGAGGGGAGAAGGAATAGCACTAGGTGCTCTGAGATGGGAGGGAATGGTGCAGTGTTGTGAGGAGGTGAGAGGGAATGGTGCAGTGCTGTGAGGAGGTGAGAGGGAATGGTCAGGGTTGTGAGGAAGTAAGAGGGAATGGCACCTTATTGTGTGAGGAGGGGAGAAGGAATAACACTAGGTGCTCTGAGATGGGAGGGAATGGTGCAGTGTTGTAAGGAGGTGAGAGGGAATGGTGCAATGTTGTTAGGAAGTAAGAGGGAATGGCACCTTATTGTGTGAGGAGGGGAGGAATAGCACTAGGTGCTCTGAAATGGGAGGGAATGGTGCAGTGTTGTGAGGAGATGAGAGGGAATGGTGCAGTGTTGTAAGTAAGTGAGAGAGAATGGCACCTTATTGTGTGAGGAGGGGAGAAGGAATAGCACTAGGTGCTCGGAGATGGGAGGGAATGGTGCAGTGTTGTGAGGAGGTGAGAGGGAATGGTGCAGTGTTGTGAGCAAGTAAGAGGGAATGGCACCTTATTGTGTGCAGTGTTGTGAGGAGGTGAGAGGGAATGGTACAATGTTGTGAGGAAGAAAGAATGGCACCTTATTGTGTGAGGAGGGGAGAAGGAATAGCACTAGGTGCTCTGAGATGGGAGGGAATGGTGCAGTGTTGTGAGGAGGTGAGCGGGATTGGTGCAGTGTTGTGAGGAAGTAAGAGGGAATGGCACCTTATTGTGTGAGGAGGGGAGAAGGAATAGCACTAGGTGCTCTGAGATGGGAGGGAATGGTGCAGTGTTGTGAGGAGGTGAGAGGGAATGGTACAGTGTTGTGAGGAAGTAAGAGGGAATGGCACCTTATTGTGTGAGGAGGGGAGAAGGAATAACACTAGTTGCTCTGAGATGGGAGGGAATGGTGCAGTGTTGTGAGGAGGTGAGAGGGAATGGTGCAGTGTTGTAAGGAAGAGGGAATGGCACCTTATTGTGTGAGGAGGGGAGAAGGAATAGCACTAGGTGCTCTGAGATGGGAGGGAATGGTGCAGTGTTGCGAGGAAGTAAGAGGGAATGGCACCTTATTGTGTGAGGAGGGGAGAAGGAATAGCACTAGCTCTGAGATGGGAGGGAATGGTGCAGTGTTGTGAGGAGGTGAGAGGGAATGGTGCAGTGTTGTGAGGAAGTGAGAGAGAATGGAACCTTATAATGTGAGGAGGGGAGAAGGAATAGCACTAGGTGCTCTGAAATGGGAGGGGATGGTGCAGTGTTGTGAGGAGGTGAGAGGGAATGGTGCAGTGTTGTGAGGAAGTAAGAGGGAATGGCACCTTATTGTGTGAGATGGGGAGAAGGAATAGCACTAGGTGCTCTGAGATGGGAGGGAATGGTTCAGTGTTGTGAGGAGGTGAGAGGGAATGGTGCAGTGTTGTGAGGAAGTGAGAGAGAATGGCACCTTATTATGTGAGGAGGGGAGAAGGAATAGCACTAGGTGCTCTTAAATGGGAGGGGATGGTGCAGTGTTGTGAGGAGGTGAGAGGGAATGGTGCAGTGTTGTGAGGAAGTAAGAGGGAATGGCACCTTATTGTGTGAGGAGGGGAGAAGGAATAGCACTAGGTGCTCTGAGATGGGAGGGAATGGTGCAGTGTTGTGAGGAGGTGAGAGGGAATGGTACAGTGTTGTGAGGAAGTAAGAGGGAATGGCACCTTATTGTGTGAGGAGGGGAGAAGGAATAACACTAGTTGCTCTGAGATGGGAGGGAATGGTGCAGTGTTGTGAGGAGGTGAGAGGGAATGGTGCAGTGTTGTAAGGAAGAGGGAATGGCACCTTATTGTGTGAGGAGGGGAGAAGGAATAGCACTAGGTGCTCTGAGATGGGAGGGAATGGTGCAGTGTTGTGAGGAAGTAAGAGGGAATGGCACCTTATTGTGTGAGGAGGGGAGAAGGAATAGCACTAGCTCTGAGATGGGAGGGAATGGTGCAGTGTTGTGAGGAGGTGAGAGTGAATGGTGCAGTGTTGTGAGGAAGTGAGAGAGAATGGCACCTTATTATGTGAGGAGGGGAGAAGGAATAGTACTAGGTGCTCTGAAATGGGAGGGGATGGTGCAGTGTTGTGAGGAGGTGAGAGGGAATGGTGCAGTGTTGTGAGGAAGAGGGAATGGCACCTTATTGTGTGAGGAGGGGAGAAGGAATAGCACTAGGTGCTCTGAGATGGGAGGGAATGGTTCAGTGTTGTGAGGAGGTGAGAGGGAATGGTGCAGTGTTGTGAGGAAGTGAGAGAGAATGGCACCTTATTATGTGAGGAGGGGAGAAGGAATAGCACTAGGTGCTCTTAAATGGGAGGGGATGGTGCAGTGTTGTGAGGAGGTGAGAGGGAATGGTGCAGTGTTGTGAGGAAGTAAGAGGGAATGGCACCTTATTGTGTGAGGAGGGGAGAAGGAATAGCACTAGGTGCTCTGAGATGGGAGGGAATGGTGCAGTGTTGTGAGGAGGTGAGAGGGAATGGTACAGTGTTGTGAGGAAGTAAGAGGGAATGGCACCTTATTGTGTGAGGAGGGGAGAAGGAATAGCACTAGGTGCTCTGAGATGGGAGGGAATGGTTCAGTATTGTGAGATGAGAGGGAATGGTGCAATGTTGTGAGGAAGTAAGAGGGAATGTCACCTTATTGTGTGAGGAGGGGAGAAGGAATAGCACTAGGTGCTCTGAGATGGGAGGGAATGGTGCAGTGTTGTGAGGAGGTGAGAGGGAATGGTGCATCGTTGTGAGGAAGTGAGAGAGAATGGCACCTTATTGTGTGAGGAGGGGAGAAGGAATAGCACTAGGTGCTCTGAGATGGGAGGGAATGGTGCAGTGTTGTGAGATGAGAGTGAATGGTGCAATGTTGTGAGGAAGTAAGAAGGAAAGGCATCTTATTGTGTGAGGAGGGGAGAAGGAATAGCACTAGGTGCTCTGAGATGGGAGGGAATGGTGCAGTGTTGTGAGGAGGTGAGAGGGAATGGTGCAGTGTTGTGAGGAGGTGAGAGGGAATGGTGCAGTGTTGTGAGGAAATAAGAGGGAATGGCACCTTATTGTGTGAGGAGGGGAGAAGGAATAACACTAGGTGCTCTGAGATGGGAGGGAATGGTGCAGTGTTGTAAGGAGGTGAGAGGGAATGGTGCAATGTTGTTAGGAAGTAAGAGGGAATGGCACCTTATTGTGTGAGGAGGGGAGAAGGAATAGCACTAGGTGCTCTGAAATGGGAGGGAATGGCGCAGTGTTGTGAGATGAGAGGGAATGGTGCAGTGTTGTGAGGAAGTGAGAGAGAATGGCACCTTATTGTGTGAGGAGGGGAGAAGGAATAGCACTAGGTGCTCTGAGATGGGAGGGAATGGTGCAGTGTTGTGAGGAGGTGAGAGGGAATGGTACAGTGTTGTGAGGAAGTAAGAGGGAATGGCACCTTATTGTGTGATCAGGGGAGAAGGAATAACACTAGTTGCTCTGAGATGGGAGGGAATGGTGAAGTGTTGTGAGGAGGTGAGAGGGAATGGTGCAGTGTTGTGAGGAAGTAAGAGGGAATGGCACCTTATTGTGTGAGGAGGGGAGAAGGAATAGCACTAGGTGCTCTGAGATGGGAGGGAATGGTGCAGTGTTGTGAGGAGGTGAGAGGGAATGGTGCAGTGTTGTAAGGAAGTGAGAGAGAATGGAACCTTATTGTGTGAGGAGGGGAGAAGGAATAGCACTAGGTGCGCTGAGATGGGAGGGAATGGTGCAGCGTTGTGAGGTGAGAGGGAATGGTGCAGTGTTGTAAGGAAGTGAGAGAATGGCAACTTATTGTGTGAGGAGGGGAGAAGGAATAGCACTAGGTGCTCTGAGATGGCAGGGAATGGTGCAGAGTTGTGAGGAGGTGAGAGGGAATGGTGCATCGTTGTGAGGAAGTGAGAGAGAATGGCACCTTATTGTGTGAGGAGGGGAGAAGGAATAGCACTAGGTGCTCTGAGATGGGAGGGAATGGTGCAGTGTTGTGAGATGAGAGTGAATGGTGCAATGTTGTGAGGAAGTAAGAAGGAAAGGCATCTTATTGTGTGAGGAGGGGAGAAGGAATAGCACTAGGTGCTCTGAGATGGGAGGGAATGGTGCAGTGTTGTGAGGAGGTGAGAGGGAATGGTGCAGTGCTGTGAGGAGGTGAGAGGGAATGGTGCAGTGTTGTGAGGAAATAAGAGGGAATGGCACCTTATTGTGTGAGGAGGGGAGAAGGAATAACACTAGGTGCTCTGAGATGGGAGGGAATGGTGCAGTGTTGTAAGGAGGTGAGAGGGAATGGTGCAATGTTGTTAGGAAGTAAGAGGGAATGGCACCTTATTGTGTGAGGAGGGGAGAAGGAATAGCACTAGGTGCTCTGAAATGGGAGGGAATGGCGCAGTGTTGTGAGATGAGAGGGAATGGTGCAGTGTTGTAAGGAAGTGAGAGAGAATGGCACCTTATTGTGTGAGGAGGGGAGAAGGAATAGCACTAGGTGCTCTGAGATGGGAGGGAATGGTGCAGTGTTGTGAGGAGGTGAGAGGGAATGGTACAGTGTTGTGAGGAAGTAAAAGGGAATGGCACCTTATTGTGTGATCAGGGGAGAAGGAATAACACTAGTTGCTCTGAGATGGGAGGGAATGGTGAAGTGTTGTGAGGAGGTGAGAGGGAATGGTGCAGTGTTGTGAGGAAGTAAGAGGGAATGGCACCTTATTGTGTGAGGAGGGGAGAAGGAATAGCACTAGGTGCTCTGAGATGGGAGGGAATGGTGCAGTGTTGTGAGGAGGTGAGAGGGAATGGTGCAGTGTTGTAAGGAAGTGAGAGAGAATGGAACCTTATTGTGTGAGGAGGGGAGAAGGAATAGCACTAGGTGCGCTGAGATGGGAGGGAATGGTGCAGCGTTGTGAGGTGAGAGGGAATGGTGCAGTGTTGTAAGGAAGTGAGAGAATGGCAACTTATTGTGTGAGGAGGGGAGAAGGAATAGCACTAGGTGCTCTGAGATGGCAGGGAATGGTGCAGAGTTGTGAGGAGGTGAGAGGGAATGGTGCAGTGTTGTAAGGAAGTGAGAGAGAATGGCAACTTATTGTGTGAGAAAGGGAGAAGGAATAGCACTAGGTGCGCTGAGATCGGAGGGAATGGTGCAGTGTTGTGAGAAGGAATGGAACCTTATTGTGTGAGAAGGGGAGAATGAAAAGTACTAGATGCTGTGAGAGAGAGGGAATGGTGCAGTGTTGTGAGATGAGAGGGAATGGTGCAGTGTTGTGAGGAGATGAGAGGGAATGGTGCAGTGTTGTAAAGAAGTGAGAGAGAATGGCACCTTATTATGTGAGGAGAGAAGGAATAGCACTATGTGCTCTGAGATGAGAGGTAATGGTGCAGTGTTGTGAGAGAGATGAGAGGGAATGGTGCAGTGTTGTGAGGAGATGAGAGGGAATGGTGCAGTGTTGTGAGATGAGAGGGAATGGGGAAGTGTTGTGTGGAGATGAGAGGGAATGGGACAGAGTGTTGTGAGGAGATGAGAGGGAATGGGTCAGTGTTGGTTGTGAGATGAGAGGGAATAGAGCAGAGTGTTGTGTGGAGATGAGAGGGAATGGGAAGTGTTGTGAGATGAGAGGGAATTGGTCAGTGTTGGTTGTGAGATGAGAGGGAATAGAGCAGTGTGTTGTGTGGAGATGAGAGGGAATGGTGCAGTGTTGTTAGATGAGAGGGAATGGGAAAGTGTTGTGAGGAGATGAGTGGGTATGGGGCAGAGTGTTGTGAGGAGATGAGAAGGCATAGTGGAGTGTTGTGTGGAGATGAGAGGGAATAGTGCAATGTTGTGTAGATATGAGAGGGAATGGTGCACTGTTGTAAGATGAGAGGGAAAGGGGCAGTGTTGTGAGGAGATGAGAGGGAATGGGGCAGAGTGTTGTGTGGAGATGAGAGGGAATGGGTAAGTGTTGTGAGATGAGAGGGCATGGGGCAGTGTTGTGTGGAAATTGTGCAGTGTTGTGAGATGAGAGGGAATCGGGCAGTGTTGTGAGATGAGAGGGAATGGAGGAGAGTGTCGTGTGGAGATGAGAGGGAATGGTGCAGTGTTGTGAGATGAGAGGGAATGGGGGGAGAGTGTTGTGTGGAGATGAGAGGGAATGGGGCAGTGTTGTGAGATGAGAGGGAATGGGGGGAGAGTGTTGTGTGGAGATGAGAGGGAATGGGGCAGTGTTGTGAGATGAGAGGGAATGGGGCAGTGTTGTGAGATGAGAGGGAATGAGAGTGTTGTGTGGAGATGAGAGGGAATGGTGCAGTGTTGTGAGATGAGAGGGAATGGGGGGAGAGTGTTGTGTGGAGATGAGAGGGAATGGGGCAGTGTTGTGAGATGAGAGGGAATGGGGGGAGAGTGTTGTGTGGAGATGAGAGGGAATGGTGCAGTGTTGTGAGATGAGAGGGAATGGGGCAGTGTTGTGAGATGAGAGGGAATGAGAGTGTTGTGAGGAGATGAGAGAGAATGGCGCAGTGCTGTGAGATGAGAAGGAATGAGACAGTGTTGTGAGGAGATGAGAGGGAATGGCGCAGTGTTGTGAGATGAGAGGGAATGAGAGTGTTGTGTGGAGATGAGAGGGAATGGTGCAGTGTTGTGAGATGAGAGGGAATGGGGGGAGAGTGTTGTGTGGAGATGAGAGGGAATGGGGCAGTGTTGTGAGATGAGAGGGAATGGGTCAGTGTTGTGAGATGAGAGGGAATGAGAGTGTTGTGAGGAGATGAGAGAGAATGGCGCAGTGCTGTGAGATGAGAAGGAATGAGACAGTGTTGTGAGGAGATGAGAGAATGGCGCAGTGTTGTGAGATGAGAAGGAATGAGACAGTGCTGTGAGGAGGTGAGAGGGAATGGTGCAGTGTTGTGAGGAAATAAGAGGGAATGGCACCTTATTGTGTGAGGAGGGGAGAAGGAATAACACTAGGTGCTCTGAGATGGGAGGGAATGGTGCAGTGTTGTAAGGAGGTGAGAGGGAATGGTGCAATGTTGTTAGGAAGTAAGAGGGAATGGCACCTTATTGTGTGAGGAGGGGAGAAGGAATAGCACTAGGTGCTCTGAAATGGGAGGGAATGGCGCAGTGTTGTGAGATGAGAGGGAATGGTGCAGTGTTGTAAGGAAGTGAGAGAGAATGGCACCTTATTGTGTGAGGAGGGGAGAAGGAATAGCACTAGGTGCTCTGAGATGGGAGGGAATGGTGCAGTGTTGTGAGGAGGTGAGAGGGAATGGTACAGTGTTGTGAGGAAGTAAGAGGGAATGGCACCTTATTGTGTGATCAGGGGAGAAGGAATAACACTAGTTGCTCTGAGATGGGAGGGAATGGTGAAGTGTTGTGAGGAGGTGAGAGGGAATGGTGCAGTGTTGTGAGGAAGTAAGAGGGAATGGCACCTTATTGTGTGAGGAGGGGAGAAGGAATAGCACTAGGTGCTCTGAGATGGGAGGGAATGGTGCAGTGTTGTGAGGAGGTGAGAGGGAATGGTGCAGTGTTGTAAGGAAGTGAGAGAGAATGGCACCTTATTGTGTGAGGAGGGGAGAAGGAATAGCACTAGGTGCGCTGAGATGGGAGGGAATGGTGCAGCGTTGTGAGGTGAGAGGGAATGGTGCAGTGTTGTAAGGAAGTGAGAGAATGGCAACTTATTGTGTGAGGAGGGGAGAAGGAATAGCACTAGGTGCTCTGAGATGGGAGGGAATGGTGCAGAGTTGTGAGGAGGTGAGAGGGAATGGTGCATCGTTGTGAGGAAGTGAGAGAGAATGGCACCTTATTGTGTGAGGAGGGGAGAAGGAATAGCACTAGGTGCTCTGAGATGGGAGGGAATGGTGCAGTGTTGTGAGATGAGAGTGAATGGTGCAATGTTGTGAGGAAGTAAGAAGGAAAGGCATCTTATTGTGTGAGGAGGGGAGAAGGAATAGCACTAGGTGCTCTGAGATGGGAGGGAATGGTGCAGTGTTGTGAGGTGAGAGGGAATGGTGCAGTGCTGTGAGGAGGTGAGAGGGAATGGTGCAGTGTTGTGAGGAAATAAGAGGGAATGGCACCTTATTGTGTGAGGAGGGGAGAAGGAATAACACTAGGTGCTCTGAGATGGGAGGGAATGGTGCAGTGTTGTAAGGAGGTGAGAGGGAATGGTGCAATGTTGTTAGGAAGTAAGAGGGAATGGCACCTTATTGTGTGAGGAGGGGAG
Source organism: Bombina bombina (assembly GCF_027579735.1). Classification (NCBI taxonomy): domain Eukaryota; kingdom Metazoa; phylum Chordata; class Amphibia; order Anura; family Bombinatoridae; genus Bombina; species Bombina bombina. The sequence goes on from NW_026511489.1 coordinate 219,312, forward strand.
AAGGAATAGCACTAGGTGCTCTGAAATGGGAGGGAATGGCGCAGTGTTGTGAGATGAGAGGGAATGGTGCAGTGTTGTAAGGAAGTGAGAGAGAATGGCACCTTATTGTGTGAGGAGGGGAGAAGGAATAGCACTAGGTGCTCTGAGATGGGAGGGAATGGTGCAGTGTTGTGAGGAGGTGAGAGGGAATGGTACAGTGTTGTGAGGAAGTAAGAGGGAATGGCACCTTATTGTGTGATCAGGGGAGAAGGAATAACACTAGTTGCTCTGAGATGGGAGGGAATGGTGAAGTGTTGTGAGGAGGTGAGAGGGAATGGTGCAGTGTTGTGAGGAAGTAAGAGGGAATGGCACCTTATTGTGTGAGGAGGGGAGAAGGAATAGCACTAGGTGCTCTGAGATGGGAGGGAATGGTGCAGTGTTGTGAGGAGGTGAGAGGGAATGGTGCAGTGTTGTAAGGAAGTGAGAGAGAATGGAACCTTATTGTGTGAGGAGGGGAGAAGGAATAGCACTAGGTGCGCTGAGATGGGAGGGAATGGTGCAGCGTTGTGAGGTGAGAGGGAATGGTGCAGTGTTGTAAGGAAGTGAGAGAATGGCAACTTATTGTGTGAGGAGGGGAGAAGGAATAGCACTAGGTGCTCTGAGATGGCAGGGAATGGTGCAGAGTTGTGAGGAGGTGAGAGGGAATGGTACAGTGTTGTGAGGAAGTAAAAGGGAATGGCACCTTATTGTGTGAGGAGGGGAGAAGGAATAGCACTAGGTGCTCTGAGATGGGAGGGAATGGTGCAGTGTTGTGAGGAGGTGAGAGGGAATGGTACAGTGTTGTGAGGAAGTAAAAGGGAATGGCACCTTATTGTGTGATCAGGGGAGAAGGAATAACACTAGTTGCTCTGAGATGGGAGGGAATGGTGAAGTGTTGTGAGGAGGTGAGAGGGAATGGTGCAGTGTTGTGAGGAAGTAAGAGGGAATGGCACCTTATTGTGTGAGGAGGGGAGAAGGAATAGCACTAGGTGCTCTGAGATGGGAGGGAATGGTGCAGTGTTGTGAGGAGGTGAGAGGGAATGGTGCAGTGTTGTAAGGAAGTGAGAGAGAATGGAACCTTATTGTGTGAGGAGGGGAGAAGGAATAGCACTAGGTGCGCTGAGATGGGAGGGAATGGTGCAGCGTTGTGAGGTGAGAGGGAATGGTGCAGTGTTGTAAGGAAGTGAGAGAATGGCAACTTATTGTGTGAGGAGGGGAGAAGGAATAGCACTAGGTGCTCTGAGATGGCAGGGAATGGTGCAGAGTTGTGAGGAGGTGAGAGGGAATGGTGCAGTGTTGTAAGGAAGTGAGAGAGAATGGCAACTTATTGTGTGAGAAAGGGAGAAGGAATAGCACTAGGTGCGCTGAGATCGGAGGGAATGGTGCAGTGTTGTGAGAAGGAATGGAACCTTATTGTGTGAGAAGGGGAGAATGAAAAGTACTAGATGCTGTGAGAGAGAGGGAATGGTGCAGTGTTGTGAGATGAGAGGGAATGGTGCAGTGTTGTGAGGAGATGAGAGGGAATGGTGCAGTGTTGTAAAGAAGTGAGAGAGAATGGCACCTTATTATGTGAGGAGAGAAGGAATAGCACTATGTGCTCTGAGATGAGAGGTAATGGTGCAGTGTTGTGAGAGAGATGAGAGGGAATGGTGCAGTGTTGTGAGGAGATGAGAGGGAATGGTGCAGTGTTGTGAGATGAGAGGGAATGGGGAAGTGTTGTGTGGAGATGAGAGGGAATGGGACAGAGTGTTGTGAGGAGATGAGAGGGAATGGGTCAGTGTTGGTTGTGAGATGAGAGGGAATAGAGCAGAGTGTTGTGTGGAGATGAGAGGGAATGGGAAGTGTTGTGAGATGAGAGGGAATTGGTCAGTGTTGGTTGTGAGATGAGAGGGAATAGAGCAGTGTGTTGTGTGGAGATGAGAGGGAATGGTGCAGTGTTGTTAGATGAGAGGGAATGGGAAAGTGTTGTGAGGAGATGAGTGGGTATGGGGCAGAGTGTTGTGAGGAGATGAGAAGGCATAGTGGAGTGTTGTGTGGAGATGAGAGGGAATAGTGCAATGTTGTGTAGATATGAGAGGGAATGGTGCACTGTTGTAAGATGAGAGGGAAAGGGGCAGTGTTGTGAGGAGATGAGAGGGAATGGGGCAGAGTGTTGTGTGGAGATGAGAGGGAATGGGTAAGTGTTGTGAGATGAGAGGGCATGGGGCAGTGTTGTGTGGAAATTGTGCAGTGTTGTGAGATGAGAGGGAATCGGGCAGTGTTGTGAGATGAGAGGGAATGGAGGAGAGTGTCGTGTGGAGATGAGAGGGAATGGTGCAGTGTTGTGAGATGAGAGGGAATGGGGGGAGAGTGTTGTGTGGAGATGAGAGGGAATGGGGCAGTGTTGTGAGATGAGAGGGAATGGGGGGAGAGTGTTGTGTGGAGATGAGAGGGAATGGGGCAGTGTTGTGAGATGAGAGGGAATGGGGCAGTGTTGTGAGATGAGAGGGAATGAGAGTGTTGTGTGGAGATGAGAGGGAATGGTGCAGTGTTGTGAGATGAGAGGGAATGGGGGGAGAGTGTTGTGTGGAGATGAGAGGGAATGGGGCAGTGTTGTGAGATGAGAGGGAATGGGGGGAGAGTGTTGTGTGGAGATGAGAGGGAATGGTGCAGTGTTGTGAGATGAGAGGGAATGGGGCAGTGTTGTGAGATGAGAGGGAATGAGAGTGTTGTGAGGAGATGAGAGAGAATGGCGCAGTGCTGTGAGATGAGAAGGAATGAGACAGTGTTGTGAGGAGATGAGAGGGAATGGCGCAGTGTTGTGAGATGAGAGGGAATGAGAGTGTTGTGTGGAGATGAGAGGGAATGGTGCAGTGTTGTGAGATGAGAGGGAATGGGGGGAGAGTGTTGTGTGGAGATGAGAGGGAATGGGGCAGTGTTGTGAGATGAGAGGGAATGGGTCAGTGTTGTGAGATGAGAGGGAATGAGAGTGTTGTGAGGAGATGAGAGAGAATGGCGCAGTGCTGTGAGATGAGAAGGAATGAGACAGTGTTGTGAGGAGATGAGAGAATGGCGCAGTGTTGTGAGATGAGAAGGAATGAGACAGTGCTGTGAGGAGGTGAGAGGGAATGGTGCAGTGTTGTGAGGAAATAAGAGGGAATGGCACCTTATTGTGTGAGGAGGGGAGAAGGAATAACACTAGGTGCTCTGAGATGGGAGGGAATGGTGCAGTGTTGTAAGGAGGTGAGAGGGAATGGTGCAATGTTGTTAGGAAGTAAGAGGGAATGGCACCTTATTGTGTGAGGAGGGGAGAAGGAATAGCACTAGGTGCTCTGAAATGGGAGGGAATGGCGCAGTGTTGTGAGATGAGAGGGAATGGTGCAGTGTTGTAAGGAAGTGAGAGAGAATGGCACCTTATTGTGTGAGGAGGGGAGAAGGAATAGCACTAGGTGCTCTGAGATGGGAGGGAATGGTGCAGTGTTGTGAGGAGGTGAGAGGGAATGGTACAGTGTTGTGAGGAAGTAAGAGGGAATGGCACCTTATTGTGTGATCAGGGGAGAAGGAATAACACTAGTTGCTCTGAGATGGGAGGGAATGGTGAAGTGTTGTGAGGAGGTGAGAGGGAATGGTGCAGTGTTGTGAGGAAGTAAGAGGGAATGGCACCTTATTGTGTGAGGAGGGGAGAAGGAATAGCACTAGGTGCTCTGAGATGGGAGGGAATGGTGCAGTGTTGTGAGGAGGTGAGAGGGAATGGTGCAGTGTTGTAAGGAAGTGAGAGAGAATGGCACCTTATTGTGTGAGGAGGGGAGAAGGAATAGCACTAGGTGCGCTGAGATGGGAGGGAATGGTGCAGCGTTGTGAGGTGAGAGGGAATGGTGCAGTGTTGTAAGGAAGTGAGAGAATGGCAACTTATTGTGTGAGGAGGGGAGAAGGAATAGCACTAGGTGCTCTGAGATGGGAGGGAATGGTGCAGAGTTGTGAGGAGGTGAGAGGGAATGGTGCATCGTTGTGAGGAAGTGAGAGAGAATGGCACCTTATTGTGTGAGGAGGGGAGAAGGAATAGCACTAGGTGCTCTGAGATGGGAGGGAATGGTGCAGTGTTGTGAGATGAGAGTGAATGGTGCAATGTTGTGAGGAAGTAAGAAGGAAAGGCATCTTATTGTGTGAGGAGGGGAGAAGGAATAGCACTAGGTGCTCTGAGATGGGAGGGAATGGTGCAGTGTTGTGAGGTGAGAGGGAATGGTGCAGTGCTGTGAGGAGGTGAGAGGGAATGGTGCAGTGTTGTGAGGAAATAAGAGGGAATGGCACCTTATTGTGTGAGGAGGGGAGAAGGAATAACACTAGGTGCTCTGAGATGGGAGGGAATGGTGCAGTGTTGTAAGGAGGTGAGAGGGAATGGTGCAATGTTGTTAGGAAGTAAGAGGGAATGGCACCTTATTGTGTGAGGAGGGGAGAAGGAATAGCACTAGGTGCTCTGAAATGGGAGGGAATGGCGCAGTGTTGTGAGATGAGAGGGAATGGTGCAGTGTTGTAAGGAAGTGAGAGAGAATGGCACCTTATTGTGTGAGGAGGGGAGAAGGAATAGCACTAGGTGCTCTGAGATGGGAGGGAATGGTGCAGTGTTGTGAGGAGGTGAGAGGGAATGGTACAGTGTTGTGAGGAAGTAAGAGGGAATGGCACCTTATTGTGTGATCAGGGGAGAAGGAATAACACTAGTTGCTCTGAGATGGGAGGGAATGGTGAAGTGTTGTGAGGAGGTGAGAGGGAATGGTGCAGTGTTGTGAGGAAGTAAGAGGGAATGGCACCTTATTGTGTGAGGAGGGGAGAAGGAATAGCACTAGGTGCTCTGAGATGGGAGGGAATGGTGCAGTGTTGTGAGGAGGTGAGAGGGAATGGTGCAGTGTTGTAAGGAAGTGAGAGAGAATGGAACCTTATTGTGTGAGGAGGGGAGAAGGAATAGCACTAGGTGCGCTGAGATGGGAGGGAATGGTGCAGCGTTGTGAGGTGAGAGGGAATGGTGCAGTGTTGTAAGGAAGTGAGAGAATGGCAACTTATTGTGTGAGGAGGGGAGAAGGAATAGCACTAGGTGCTCTGAGATGGCAGGGAATGGTGCAGAGTTGTGAGGAGGTGAGAGGGAATGGTGCAGTGTTGTAAGGAAGTGAGAGAGAATGGCAACTTATTGTGTGAGAAAGGGAGAAGGAATAGCACTAGGTGCGCTGAGATCGGAGGGAATGGTGCAGTGTTGTGAGAAGGAATGGAACCTTATTGTGTGAGAAGGGGAGAATGAAAAGTACTAGATGCTGTGAGAGAGAGGGAATGGTGCAGTGTTGTGAGATGAGAGGGAATGGTGCAGTGTTGTGAGGAGATGAGAGGGAATGGTGCAGTGTTGTAAAGAAGTGAGAGAGAATGGCACCTTATTATGTGAGGAGAGAAGGAATAGCACTATGTGCTCTGAGATGAGAGGTAATGGTGCAGTGTTGTGAGAGAGATGAGAGGGAATGGTGCAGTGTTGTGAGGAGATGAGAGGGAATGGTGCAGTGTTGTGAGATGAGAGGGAATGGGGAAGTGTTGTGTGGAGATGAGAGGGAATGGGACAGAGTGTTGTGAGGAGATGAGAGGGAATGGGTCAGTGTTGGTTGTGAGATGAGAGGGAATAGAGCAGAGTGTTGTGAGATGAGAGGGAATTGGTCAGTGTTGGTTGTGAGATGAGAGGGAATAGAGCAGTGTGTTGTGTGGAGATGAGAGGGAATGGTGCAGTGTTGTTAGATGAGAGGGAATGGGAAAGTGCTGTGAGGAGATGAGTGGGTATGGGGCAGAGTGTTGTGAGGAGATGAGAAGGCATAGTGGAGTGTTGTGTGGAGATGAGAGGGAATAGTGCAATGTTGTGTAGATATGAGAGGGAATGGTGCACTGTTGTAAGATGAGAGGGAAAAGGGGCAGTGTTGTGAGGAGATGAGAGGGAATGGGGCAGAGTGTTGTGTGGAGATGAGAGGGAATGGGTAAGTGTTGTGAGATGAGAGGGCATGGGGCAGTGTTGTGTGGAAATTGTGCAGTGTTGTGAGATGAGAGGGAATCGGGCAGTGTTGTGAGATGAGAGGGAATGGAGGAGAGTGTCGTGTGGAGATGAGAGGGAATGGTGCAGTGTTGTGAGATGAGAGGGAATGGGGGGAGAGTGTTGTGTGGAGATGAGAGGGAATGGGGCAGTGTTGTGAGATGAGAGGGAATGGGGGGAGAGTGTTGTGTGGAGATGAGAGGGAATGGGGCAGTGTTGTGAGATGAGAGGGAATGGGGCAGTGTTGTGAGATGAGAGGGAATGAGAGTGTTGTGTGGAGATGAGAGGGAATGGTGCAGTGTTGTGAGATGAGAGGGAATGGGGGGAGAGTGTTGTGTGGAGATGAGAGGGAATGGGGCAGTGTTGTGAGATGAGAGGGAATGGGGGGAGAGTGTTGTGTGGAGATGAGAGGGAATGGTGCAGTGTTGTGAGATGAGAGGGAATGGGGCAGTGTTGTGAGATGAGAGGGAATGAGAGTGTTGTGAGGAGATGAGAGAGAATGGCGCAGTGCTGTGAGATGAGAAGGAATGAGACAGTGTTGTGAGGAGATGAGAGGGAATGGCGCAGTGTTGTGAGATGAGAGGGAATGAGAGTGTTGTGTGGAGATGAGAGGGAATGGTGCAGTGTTGTGAGATGAGAGGGAATGGGGGGAGAGTGTTGTGTGGAGATGAGAGGGAATGGGGCAGTGTTGTGAGATGAGAGGGAATGGGTCAGTGTTGTGAGATGAGAGGGAATGAGAGTGTTGTGAGGAGATGAGAGAGAATGGCGCAGTGCTGTGAGATGAGAAGGAATGAGACAGTGTTGTGAGGAGATGAGAGAATGGCGCAGTGTTGTGAGATGAGAAGGAATGAGACAGTGTTGTGAGGAGATGAGAGGGAATGGCGCAGTGTTGTGAGATGAGAAGGAATGAGACAGTGTTGTGAGGAGATGAGAGGGAATGGCGCAGTGTTGTGAGATGAGAAGGAATGAGAGTGTTGTGAGGAGATGAGAGAGAATGGCGCAGTGCTGTGAGATGAGAAGGAATGAGACAGTGTTGTGAGGAGATGAGAGAATGGCGCAGTGTTGTGAGATGAGAAGGAATGAGACAGTGAGGAGATGAGAGGGAATGGCGCAGTGTTGTGAGATGAGAAGGAATGAGAGTGTTGTGAGGAGATGAGAGAGAATGGCGCAGTGCTGTGAGATGAGAAGGAATGAGAGTGTTGTGAGGAGATGAGAGAGAATGGCGCAGTGTTGTGAGATGAGAAGGAATGGCGCAGTGTTGTGAGATGAGAAGGAATGGGGCAGTGTTGTGAGATGAGAGAGAATGGCGCAGTGTTGTGAGATGAGAAGGAATGAGAGTGTTGTGAGATGAGAGAGAATGGCGCAGTGTTGTGAGATGAGAAGGAATGGGGCAGTGTTGTGAGATGAGAAGGAATGAGACAGTGTTGTGAGATGAGAGAGAATGGCGCAGTGTTGTGAGATGAGAAGGAATGAGACAGTGTTGTGAGGAGAGGGAATGCATCTCTGAGAGAGGACATGGCGGTGGTAAAACAAGCACTTATTGCGGGTATTACTACGCATATGAGGACAACATGCTATGAGGGAGCAGCCGCAGTGGTCTCTGGGGGCACTTATAACTGTGGCACCACAAGTAGCCCTGAGTCTGTGCCCAGCGACATTAGAAAGATAAAGGCGGGAACAGGTAGTCTAGTCCCAGGTGAGGTGCACGCGTGGCGCACTATTAAACCGACGCCGGTGAAGAACACATCTAACGTCTGTTTTCCGTATATGTAACGGGCACCACGCGAGCACCTGTGTTTGTTTACGTACACGGTGCGCGTGCGTGAACCGTGAACTGCCAATCAATCATACAGTTTCCTTCCCGCCCTCTGGGCCCTCGCTTATATATCAGGTGCTCTCGTGACGTCATCGGAAACCCCTCAGTGTTGCCAGCGGTTCCTTTGCACGAGCTGCTTTAATCCACGCCCCCCAAAAATACTACAAACCGCCCCTTCTCACTTACTGGCCAATGAGCGCCGTGCTTGGTGCCACACCCTCGTCTCGTTTGTCCTCGCGCCTACACCTCTAGCATCCTTTCTCCTCCTTTCCCGCCACCCTGGGATGGCCAATGCGAGGCGACAGCGGACCAGCCGTCCAATAGCAGCGCGGCGCTGGGGCGGGGTTCAGCGCTGGGGGCGGGACGGGGCGTGGCCGTGAGCAGCGCGTGCTAGCTGTGCTAGTGTGCTTCAGTCTGTGTGAGTGAGCGCGCGATAAGGACGTGTCTGTGCGGAGCCCCGTGTATCCGGACCTCTCAGTCTGCAACCGGCGGCGCCCGGGGCCTCCCCCCGCTCCTCCCACCGCCGGTGCCGTGTCATCCAACGCTCCGTATGCACCTAACGGTTTAGTGTGAGGTAATATTTAACGGAGTACCAGCGTGAGGGAGCCGGGGAGACTGAGGGGACACAGAGCCGGGGACAGAGAGATAGCGGTACGGTAAGTACTGGAAGATGTGTGTGTCTGACGGGGAGCGCTCCTCTTTTTGTGGGAATAGGGTGAGAAGGGCAGATCCGTGCGTGGGGGAGGGAAAGTGGTTCGCTTGTGTGTCTGATGGGGAGAGCAGACATGCGTGAGGGGACAGTGAGTGAGACAGGGGATAGAGGCCCCACTAGTGGGTGGTTATCTGAGGGGGACAGTGAGTGAGACAGGGGATAGAGGCCCCACTAGTGGGTGGTTATCTGAGGGGGACAGGGGATAGAGGCCCCACTAGTGGGTGGTTATCTGAGGGGGACAGTGAGTGAGACAGGGGATAGAGTCCCCACTAGTGGCTGGTTATCTGAGGGGGACAGTGAGTGAGACAGGGGATAGAGACCCCACTAGTGGCTGGTTATCTGAGGGGAACAGTGAGTGAGACAGGGGATAGAGTCCCCACTAGTGGCTGGTTATCTGAGGGGGACAGTGAGTGAGACAGGGGATAGAGGCCCCACTAGTGGGTGGTTATCTGAGGAGGGGGACAGTGAGTAAGACAGGGGATAGAGACCCCACTAGTGGCTGGTTATCTGAGGAGGGGGGACAGTGAGTGAGACAGGGGATAGAGTCCCCACTAGTGGCTGGTTATCTGAGGAGGGGGACAGTGAGTGAGACAGGGGATAGAGTCCCCACTAGTGGCTGGTTATCTGAGGAGGGGGACAGTGAGTGAGACAGGGGATAGAGTCCTTACTAGTGGCTGGTTATCTGAGGGGGACAGTGAGTGAGACAGGGGATAGAGACCCCACTAGTGGCTGGTTATCTGAGGAGGGGGACAGTGAGTGAGACAGGGGATAGAGTCCCCACTAGTGGCTGGTTATCTGAGGAGGGGGACAGTGAGTGAGACAGGGGATAGAGTCCCCACTAGTGGCTGGTTATCTGAGGAGGGGGACAGTGAGTGAGACAGGGGATAGAGTCCCCACTAGTGGCTGGTTATCTGAGGAGGGGGACAGTGAGTGAGACAGGGGATAGAGTCCCCACTAGTGGCTGGTTATCTGAGGAGGGGGACAGTGAGTGAGACAGGGGATAGAGTCCCCACTAGTGGCTGGTTATCTGAGGAGGGGGACAGTGAGTGAGACGGGATAGAGTCCCCACTAGTGGCTGGTTATCTGAGGAGGGGGACAGTGAGTGAGACAGGGGATAGAGTCCCCCACTAGTGGCTGGTTATCTGAGGAGGGGGACAGTGAGTGAGACAGGGGATAGAGTCCCCCACTAGTGGCTGGTTATCTGAGGAGGGGGATCGTGAGTGAAACAGGGGATATAGCCCCCCCTAGTGGCTGGTTATCTGAAGAGGGGGACAGTGAGTGAAACGGGATAGAGTGCCCCACTAGTGGCTGGTTATCCGAGGAGGGGGACAGTGAGTAAGACAGAGGATAGAGGCCCCGCTAGTGGGAGGTTATCTGAGGGGGACAGTGAGTGAGACAGGGGATAGAGTCCCCACTAGTGGGTGGTTATCTGAGGGGGACAGTGAGTGAGACAGGGGATAGAGTCCCCACTAGTGGCTGGTTATCTGAGGAGGGGGACAGTGAGTGAGACAGGGGATAGAGGCCCCGCTAGTGGCTGGTTTTCTGAGGAGGGGGGCAGTGAGTGAGACAGGGGATAGAGTCCTTACTAGTGGCTGGTTATCTGAGGGGGACAGTGAGTGAGACAGGGGATAGAGTCCCCACTAGTGGGTGGTTATCTGAGGGGGACAGTGAGTGAGACAGGGGATAGAGTCCCCACTAGTGGGTGGTTATCTGAGGGGGCAGTGAGTGACAGGGGATATAGTCCCCACTAGTGGCTGGTTATCTGTGGAGGGGGACAGTGAGTGAGACAGGGGATAGAGTCCCCACTAGTGGCTGGTTATCTGAGGAGGGGGACAGTGAGTGAGACAGGGGATAGAGTCCCCACTAGTGGCTGGTTATCTGAGGAGGGGGACAGTGAGTGAGACAGGGGATAGAGGCCCCGCTAGTGGCTGGTTTTCTGAGGAGGGGGGCAGTGAGTGAGACAGGGGATAGAGTCCTTACTAGTGGCTGGTTATCTGAGGGGGACAGTGAGTGAGACAGGGGATAGAGTCCCCACTAGTGGCTGGTTATCTGAGGAGGGGGACAGTGAGTGAGACAGGGGATAGAGTCCCCACTAGTGGCTGGTTATCTGAGGAGGGGGACAGTGAGTGAGACAGGGGATAGAGTCCCCACTAGTGGCTGGTTATCTGAGGAGGGGGGCAATGAGTGAGACGGGATAGAGTCCCCACTAGTGGCTGGTTATCTGAGGGGGCAGTGAGTGACAGGGGATAGAGTGGCTGGTCATCTAGGGAGGGGGACAGGGGATAGAGTCCCCATGAAAGGCTGGTCACCATGGCAGGGGGCAGTGAGTGTGACAGGGGAAAGAGTTGACACCGATGGCTGGTCACCTGGGTAGAGGGGTGCTGGTTTAAAATGGGTCTCAGTATTTGATTAGGGCAAAGTGTCTTCTGTTCCCTTTGCGGCGGTACATCTGCTTGGCACCAGGCTTAGTACTGTCAGCCTTTTCCTCCTCTCTAGCACATGCTCGGTCATAGCTGGGGGGGTAAATAAACAATGTGTGTGTGTTTGGGGAGAGCAAGGGTAGAAATCCCTGCTGGGTGTTAAATCTCCTGATTCAAGTGCGATTTATTTGTTGTATGTGTTTGAGGGAATCACAGCTGTTTCTGGCAATTATTGAGTTACATTAATGGTCTAAATGTTGTTGCTGGTATCTAGTGGTTAGATTACTCTTTCTGTAAACTAAGGGCTTCATTCAATGAAATATAGAATTATAAAATGTCCCATATACTTGGCACTCTTTCTGATTTTGTAGGTTTTTTTTGACTCACAATCTGTCTTGCATTTTCGTGAGATGTGTAGTCTGTTGCATTCGTGCTGCTCGTTTTCTGCCCATGATCCTTGCATGCAAGAGCTTTATGCTGAGCGTTCTTTCTAGGTGACACGTCAGTCTTCATATATATATTTCCCTCTCCATTTGTGTAGCACTGCCTAGGGCTAGCTTACAGCCTCTGTTGCAGAACAATGACCCTGTCAGCTGCTCGCATGAGCATGGTCAAGCTTTAGTTTAACGTGGTATTTCACTTATTGAATTGTGTGAGGTTACAATGTGTTGCTTCTGTCATCTTGAGTAATGTAAGAACATATAGGTTTTGAACATGGTATACGTATAACTTCGGGGGGTTAATTCAGATTATGTAAGATGACGTGTAATCTGTCACAGGTATCTGATCTCACTAGTAATGTGAGCTCTGTTGCTGGGATTCACAAATCTAACAAGGGGGTGCAACTAAGATACATCGCAAGCTTTGTCCTTTTCTCTTGAAATGTTTATTCTATGTGTGTAGTGGTAACATCTTGGGTTTCCAGTTTTTTTATTCCTGTTTCAAATATTTAAATTGACAAAAATGTGTGAATACGATTTTCCTAGGTCCAGTATAATCTTTGATTCTTTATCTGTTGTTGAGGATATGGTGTTTGATTAAGTTGGTTTATCATGTAATATTCTAGATAACTATGACCATTTTGAGTTTTTGTAATCATAACTTGTGATTAAAGGGACATGAAACCCAAAATGTCTTTCATGACTCAGATAGAAAATAGAATTTTAAACAACTTTCTAACAAGATTAGGAAGCAAAATTAATAATAGAAGTAAATTGGAAAGTTGTTTAAAATTGTATTTTCTATCTGAATCATGAAAGAAAAATGTTGGGTTTCATGTCCCTTTAATTTCAACATAATTATTCTTCTATACAGCTGTCACATGATCTTCACCCTAATACATAATAGTCTTAAAATAGTTATCCAAAATGTCTTAGTATAGCCTTGAATTTGTATCATTACATGAACTATAGAGTCTGGGCTGTACAGCTCATGACTTTGCTATTCCTTAACGTCAGAGCCTATACCGTCGCCATCCTTGTGTAAGTTGGGTGCTGGTAAAACATCTTTTTACATTCTGCACATTTTTTTTTCTTTCAGATTTGATTGTTTCTTTGAGTCTTTTACTGTCGTCCTGAACTGATTGTCTCTGCTTAAAGTAAGTACCTTGGCAAACCCTGTGTTTTAGTGGGATCCCTGGGTGGAGTTTAATTCCTAGGCTGTAGATGAATTTCCTAGATGTAATGTTTTTGCAGCACTTTACTTACTACCTGCTAACAGCCATTGTCACCGCTGCACATTGCTTATAACTGGGATACTTCTGGTCTAGTTTGTCTGGCTCCCAACTGCTGTCCGGTAGTTACATTTAAGTCTCCTCCTCTTGTGACTGACACCTTAAGGTTCTCCTCCTGCCCTCAATATAGAGATCTGGTCAGAAGTCTACATCATTGTGATGGTCTTGTGTATGTAGTTTAAGTACAGTGCTGCATTTGGCTAGGTTCAACCAATACCGAATCCTAGGAAACCTTTCCTACTTGAGGTCATAATTGTTACGTTGTACCACATGTGGGCGAATGGGGATCCGAACACCTTGAGATTTGCCTTGGGAGTAGTTGCAATATAATATGCAGGGTACTCGAGTACACAATTGGGGGCGCCTCACAATATTTGGTTATTAGACATATCACCAACGTTTTCCCCCCTTTTTCCATGCAGCCAAGAAGTAAAGCTTTTTTTGTCCCTTTTTAAATTTGAGATTCCCTTCCCTCCAAATCGGATCCCATATAATTTGAAATAATCAGTGATATCCCCAGGACCTTTTAATTGCTTTACTACCCGGCTAAAATGTAAGTATTTAGATCATCTTGGCTAATTTTTTGTTCAGTGCTTATTTGCACAAATTATTAAAAACATTTGTAAAATGACGCAATACATTTGTGCTTCAGATAGAAAATGTTATATTACACTGCTGCAATCCGACCAGCTGTCAGAATGTTATGTGGCGAACACTGGAGCATATCACTTATTGGCAATCCTCATGTACATTACCTCCCTCGTCACTTGGCTTTTGGTGGGGAGGGGTCGGTCTATTACGTTGGTTGCTGCTTTATCTCCTTGATGACACCGCCTCTCTGCTGCCTAAATAATCTAACCAGCATGGCCACTTTAAAGATTTGCACTCTCTTCTGTCAGCATGTCCATCTGCAATGCAGGTCAAAAGATCTGCGTTTTATCTCATTACCATATTTGTCATCGCCACTGCTTATATCTACTCTTTCCTCTGTCAGCACCTCAAGGACTTCACTCTTTAACCATTGCCAGGTGTATGTCCCTAGTAGTGACTCTCTACTAGTAGTGCTGGGTGTGTAAGCATCAGAGTAACGGAGTGCAGAGTTGTCAGTGAAGGTTGCAGATCTTCTGGTCAGCTGCGCCAATGAGTGTGCTGACAGAGGAACGTGTAGGTGAGACTAGATCTAAGTGGTGCTGCTTCCTGTGCTAGTAGATTAGCAGGCAGAGAAGAAAGTTAGTGCTGTGGGATCAGAAGAAGGTTTAATTGTAAGTTGTGAGTTTGTATTCTCTTTAGTGATACTATGTTTGTAATACTACTCAAATATGATATTCAGAAACCTTAAATACACACACTACAATGTTTCTCTTATTTCAAAGCAGAATGTAAATTGGTTACACTGATTATATCAATATATAACACAATAATACGTTAATAACACAATACCAATTCAAGGTAAACTTTTTTTTTTTTTTTAGGATTTCTATTCCATGAAGTGTAGAACCTTCTTCCAAACCTTACAAAAATGTTCTAGATTTGCAATAGCTTCGTATTAAAATTGTTCCCTTTCGGGTGGGAACTTAATGTTAGTGCAATTCCTAGTTGCACTTTTGTTCCTTATAGGTCTTTTTCGTCACAGTTGGGGTTTTTTTTTTTTTTGCAACAATTTGGCTTTATCCCCCATCTGCTCTTCTTAGAATATCAAATTATTTTTGTCTTTGTCCAGAGACTCATTTGACAGCACACACAATAATAGTAATACACTGTAGAAATGTAATGTTAAAATAACACAAGATTCAACAGCTTTGCACTCATTAATCACTGTTGGCCTGCTATGAGGAACCATTAAAGCATGATTAACTCCACCATATTCTCATCCGTGTTATCTCACCATGGTGTCCGGCTATCTAGTAAAGGGACAGTCAACACCAGAATTGTTTAAAAAGAAAGATAATCCCTTTATTACCCATTCCCCAGTTTTGAATAACCAACACAGTTATAGTTATACACTTTTTACCTCTGTGATTACTTTGTATCTAAGCCTCTGCAAACTGCACCCTTATTTCAGTTCTTTTGACAGACCTGTATTTTAGCCAATCGGTGCTCACTCCAGGGTAACTTTATGTGCATGAGCTTAAAGGGAAACTGAACCCAAATTTTTTATTTCATGATTCAGATAGAGCATGCAATTTATAAGCAACTTTCTAATTTACTTCTATTATCAATTTTAATTCGTTCTCTTGCTATCTTTATTTGAAAAAGAAGGCATCTCAGCTAAGGAGCCAGCAAATGTTTGCTTAAGTACCATGGACAGCACTTGTTTATTGGTGCTGACCAATCAGCAAGGACAACCCAGGTTGTTCACCAAAAATGGGCCGGCATCTAAACTTACATTCTTGATTTTCAAATAAACATACCAAGAGAATGAAGAAAATTTGATAATAGGAGTAAATTAGAAAGTTGCTTAAAAATACATGCTCTATGTGAATCGCAAAATAAAATTTTTGAGTACAGTGTCCCTTTAATGTTATCTATATGAAACAAATGAACTAATGCCATCTAGTGGTCAAAATGCATTCAGATTAGAGGCAGTCTTCAAGGTCTAAGAAATTAGCATATGAACTTCCTAGGTTTAGCTTTCAACTAAGAATACCAAGAGAACAAAGCAAAAATTGTGATAAAAATAAATTGGAAAGTTGTTTAAAATTACATTTCCTATTTAAAGGGTCAGTAAACCTTAAAATATTAGCCAAAGTTTATAACACATAATATTCCCTTTTCATTTTTAACAAAAAACGCCTTTTTAAAACCCGCTCTCTGCGCTCTGCTGAGCGGGTCTGCTTTTTTTACACAGCGCATCGGGCCAGCTGTATAGTCACAGCCCGGCCCGACCGCGCCATAAGACTAAGTGCAGCTCGCTCCTGTCACAGGAGCGAGCTGCACTTAATCTTATGGCGCGGTCGGAAAAACAAAACCAAGAAACAAAACAAGTATAAAATGTACTAATATTTTGTTACATCAATTTTTAAGTTAGCTGTACAGTACACACAATCTTTCTTGTAGGCCCGAATGTTGAAATTTTTCTTAGAAATAACAAATAATGAAAAACAAAACAAACCGGGAGAAAAAAAAATAATAAATCAGATTTTTTCCCCCTCTGTGTGGGATACCAAGAGGTTGCCTGGATCAGATACATAAATTCAGTAGACTGTCTTAGGGGATGTAAAATTTGTAATTGGATATCAATATGAAAGGAAATAATTACTTTGTCCCATTTTTGCATACATTTTCTTACTTTGCTTTCAGTGTATATTGATGCACCATGTTGCTCCAGAGCTATTTGGAGTCTAATCTCTTTTTAAAATTTTTTTTGAAAATGTAGGACTAAATTTGTCTTTCCAGGACTTGAGAATCATCTGCCTAACACTGAGGATGACTGTATTAATTTAATCCCTACTTGGAATAGTTGGTTCAGTGCATAAAAAGAAGATACAAAATTTGTTGAAGACAGACCTTTTATTTTGTTTAACCAGAACCCTACACAGGACCAGAATTTCCTGAATCTTGGGACATTGCCAAAAGCAATGTATTACATCTGCATCCCGTGAGTTACATCTTGAGCATACAATCTGTTCCCTATGGTTCTATTTTGACCTCATAGCAGGCGTAATGTAGAATCTGTTAACAAACTTCATATGAGATTCCCTCCAAGTTATAGAAGTATATTTTAGTAATGATAGAAAAACTCTTTTCAAAAGTCTCAAATTGAAGATCCTCAAAGTCTACTAACCACTTAGCATACAATTTTCTTAAACCTATTTTACCCTACTTGGAAATAAAAGCATTATATAGAAGAGGTAGTGCGAATACCTGCATGGTATAGCTTAATTACTGCTTCCAAGGGCCCCAGAGTCCATGTCTCTTTTCCCCAAAAAATATTTTTAAATATAAAGTGTCTCACCTGCAGATAGGCATAGAATTCTTTATTGGACAGATCAAATTCTTGTACCAACTGATGAAATGACTTAATATAGTTTGTAGATTCGTCTTTAAGTTGGAATAATAACTTAAGATATTTTTGTGCCCATGCCTTAAAGATCTTTAAATCAAGGCCAGGTTTAAATTCAGGGTGCCCCTGGATCAGTAACAGATTTGATGCAGAGTTGTCTACATCTAGCCCTTTACAGATTTTATTCCAAGCTCTAATTACTTTGCCAATGGTATATTTAGGAATGTTTAATTTAAACTTTAAATTCTAGGAATATGCAGCAAAGCTTTAAGTGAATATGCAGTATAGAGAATCTCTTCTGCTAAGTAACTGTCAATATAATCAGAACCAGAAAGCCAATCTAAAGCTATTTTAGCCATGCTTGCCCAGTTATATATCTTAATATCTGGAAATGCTAAACTTCCATCTTTTCATTGTGAGAGCCTTTTGTATAGAAATGCATGGTTTACTTTTCCCCCAAAGAAACCTTGAACAGTAAGAATAACATTTTCTTACATCTTTGATATGTATGAATACTGGGAGATTTTGTATGAGAAAAAAAGATTTTAGGAAATAATATAATTTTAATCAGGCTGACTTTTGCAGAGAGAGAGAGGAAATCTCGCCCAGTCCTGAAGTGAGAAGAAAATCTTGGCTCACAACTGAGGATAGTTTAATTCGTACCAATAATTTGGGTTCTTTGATAAAACAATTCCAAGGTATTTTATCTTCTCTCTTGCCAGGATAAAATGATTATCTGTCAAACTGTTCTTATGCTTAAAGGGACACTAAACTCAAATTTTTTCTTTCATGATTCATATAGAGCATGCAATTTTAAGCAACTTTCTAATTTACTCCTATTATCAATTTTCTTTGTTCTCTTGCTATCTTTATTTGAAAAGCAGGAATGTGATTCTTAGGAGCCAGCCCATTTTTGGTTGAGAACCTGGGTTATGCTTGCTCATTGGTGGGTAAATGTAAGCCTCCAATAAGCAAGCACTATCCATGGTGCTGAACCTAAAATGGGCTGGCTGCTAAGATTTACATTCCTGCTTTTAAAATAAAGATAGCAAGAGAATGAAGAAAATTTGATAATAGGAGTAAATTAGAAAGTTGCTTAAAATTCCATGCTCTATCATGAAAGACAAAATTTGGGTTCAGTGTCCCTTTAACGTTCCATAATATCTGATTTGTTAGCATTTATTTTATACCCTGAAAAGGAACTATAAGTTTTCAAAATTTCTAATAACATTGGAATTCTTTTATATTTCTCATATAAAGCAAGATATCATCTGCATAGAGAGATAAGACAAATTTTCATTGTCCAATTAAGACGCCCTTTAACTCATTCCTGCAGAGAACGGCCAAAGGTTCTAATAAAGTATTAAAAAACAATGGTGAGAGTGGCCAAACTTGCCTAGTACCTTTTTGAAGAGTTATCATCGGGTTGATATCACCATTAATACTAATTGAAGAGGAGGGATTCTTATAGATTAATTTAATAAAATTCAAAAAATGGCCAGATATTCCAAATTTTTCGATAGAAGTAAACAAGTGGTCCCAGGATATTGAATTGAATGCCTTTTTGGCATCTACTTTATCCCGGTAATATTCTATCAAGGTTAACACGGTCCTTATGTTTTTTGTTACTGTTCTCTTTTGCATAAAACCTGTCTGGTCTGGATGTATAAGGGGGGCTAGCGTCTTTTTTTAAGGCGATTGACTAAAATAGATTTTATAATCGCAGTTAAGCAGTGAAATGGGGCGATATGAGTCCATAAGTTCTGCATCCTTATCTTTTTTAGTAATTAAACAATATTGGATTGTGTAAGAAAATTAGAAATCATAGTATTTTTTTTATTATAATTGATAAACAGCAGATTTAGAACTGGTGTAACTTGCTCTACTAGTATTTTATAAAATTTGAAGGGTATCTGATCTGGGGCTTTTAAGTTAGCAGAATTTTTAATGACCTGAAAGATTTCTTCTGGTTGTATTTATTTAAATCAGAGATGTGCTCTGCTGAGATCCTTGGAAGCTTCAACTTCTTCCAGAAATGATCCTTATTAATTTCAGATATAGGTTCCTTCTTGTATACATTTTGGAAAAATTGGAAAAACTTACCTTGTATATCTTTGTGGCTAATCGATCGGGTTTCTCCTGTTCTGATTGCTTCTATATAATTCTTTCTCTTGTAAGGTGTATCCAGTCCACGGGTTCATCCATTACTTGCGGGATATTCTCCTTCCCAACAGGAAGTTGCAAGAGGACACCCACAGCAGAGCTGTCTATATAGCTCCTCCCCTAACCCCCACCCCCAGTCATTCTCTTGCAACTCTCGACAAGGGAAGTATCAAGAGATATGTGGTGACTTTGGGTAGTTTTACCTTCAATCAAGAGTTTGTTATTTTTAAACGGTACCGGCATTGTACTGTTTTACTCTCAGGCAGAAAATTAGAAGAAGAATTCTGCCTGGAGGTTGATGATCTTATCGGTTTGTAACTAAGGTCCATTGCTGTTCTCACACATAACTGAAGAGTATGGGAAAACTTCAGTTGGGGGAACGGTCTGCAGATTACCTGCTTTGAGGTATGTTCAGTATTTTTATTTCTAGAGAGATGAATAAGTTCTAGAAAATGCTGACAGAGCCTTGTGTATGAGGTAAGCCTGATGCAGTGATTTAACAACGACTGGGATCATGCTTACAAAACAGGGTAATACTCATGTTAATATTATTTAGTGTCAAAACGTTTACATGTTTAGCATAAATAGAAAGTTTTTTTCTCTGAGGGAGATAAATCTTTATTTGGGGCCTAGTTTTCCACATGGCTAGTTAGATACTCCTAGGAGTATTTTCTTAAGGCCCCTCTGGCATCCAGTACATGGTGGGAGGGGCCTATTTTAGCGCTCTAGCTGTGCAGTTTTATTTCAGACTGAGACATCCAGCTTCCCTAGAGGAGTCCTTTGGCATCTGAGGACCATTGTAAAGGGTTTATTCCTTCACCAAATCGTATTTGAGGGCAGGTAGGAGCCTCAGCAGAGCTGTGGCAAGGTGCTCAACTGTTTTTTACCGGTGGTTGACTTTTTTCAATCCGGTTTGGGGGCTAAGGGGTTAACCATCCATTTGCAAGTGGGTGCAATGTTGCTTTAGTTCCTTACACACACTGTAAAAATTTAGAAGACTTTACTATATTTTTACACTGTTTTGCAGTTTTTGCTAGTTTTTTTTCTCTTAAAGGCACAGTAACGTTTTTGTTTAATTGCTGTTTCGCCTTTTTTAAAGTGTTTTCCAAGCTTGCTTGTCTCATTACCAGTCTGTTAAACATGTCTGACATAGAGGAAACTCCTTGTTCAATATGTTTGGAAGCCATTGTGGAACCCCCTCTTAGAATGTGTACCAAATGTACTGAAATTTCTATAAACTATAAAGACCATATTATGGCGCTTAAAGATTTATCTCCAGAGGTTTCTCTGACTGAACAAAGGGAGATTATGCCATCTAGCTCTCCCCATATGTCAGAACCTATAACTCCCGCTCAAGTGACGCCAAGTACATCTAGCGCGTCTAATTCTTTTACCTTACAGGACATGGCGGCAGTTATGGATGCTACCCTCTCAGAGGTTTTGTCCAAACTGCCAGGGTTACAAGGAAAGCGCGACAGCTCTGGGGCCAGAACTAATACAGAGCTTTCTGATGCTTTAATGCCTGTGTCCGATATACCCTCACAATGCTCAGAAGCTGAGGCAGAAGAGCTTCTATCTGTGGGTGACATTTCAGATTCAGGGAAGGCATTGCTTCAGTCTGATTCTGAAATGACAGCGTTTAAATTTAAGCTCGAACACCTCCGCTATTTGCTTAGGGAGGTTTTAGCGACTCTGGATGACTGTGAACCCAAATGGTAGTTCCAGAGAAATTGTGTAAGATGGACAAATACTTTGCAGTGCCTGTTTACACTGATGTTTTTCCAGTCCCTAAGAGGTTTTCGGAAATTATTACTAAGGAATGGGATAGACCAGGTGTGCTGTTCTCTCCCCCTACTGCTTTTAAAAAGATGTTTCCCATAGATGCCGCCATACGGGACTCGTGGCAGACGGTCCCTAAGGTGGAGGGAGCAGTCTCTACCCTAGCTAAGCGTACAACTATCCTCGTCGAGGACAGTTGTGCTTTCCTAGATCCTATGGATAAAAAATTGGAGGGTCTCCTTAAGAAAATTTTTATACATCCAGGTTTTATTCTCCAGCCTCTTGCATGCATTGCCCCAGTTACTGCTGCAGCGGCTTTTTGGTTCGAGTCTCTTGAGGAGGCTCTACAGGTGGAGACCCCGTTAGATATTTTAGACAGGATTAAAGCTCTTAAAGGGACACTGAACCCAAATTTTTTCTTTTGTAATTCAGAAAGAGCATGCAATTTTAAGCAACTTTCTAATTTACTCCTATTATCAATTTTTCTTCGTTCTCTTGCTATCATTATTTGAAAAATAAGGCATCTAAGCTTTTTTTTGGTTTCAGTACTCTGGACAGCACTTTTTTATTGGTGGATGAATTTATCCACCAATCAGCAAGGACAACCCAGGTTGTTCACCAAAAATGGGCCGGCATCTAAACTTACATTCTTGCATTTCAAATAAAGATACCAAGAGAATGAAGAAAATTTGATAATAGGAGTAAATTAGAAAGTTGCTTAAAATTTAATGCTCTATCCGAATCATGAAAGAAAATTTTTGGGTACAGTGTCCCTTTTAAGTTAGCTAATTCCTTTATTTCTGACACCGTTTTTCATTTAACCAAGCTAACGGCTAAGAATTCAGGTTTTGCCATTCTGGCGCGCAGGGCACTATGGCTTAAGTCCTGGTCAGCAGACGTTACTTCAAAGTCTAAGCTTCTTAACATCCCCTTCAAGGGACAGACCCTATTCGGGCCTGGCCTGAAGGAGATCATCTCTGACATTACTGGAGGAAAGGGTCATGCCCTTCCTCAGGATAGGTCCAGTATATTAAGGACCAAGCAGAATAATTTTCGTTCCTTTCGAAACTTCAAGGGTGGCGCAGCTTCGGCTTCCTCTAATGCAAAACAAGAGGGAAATTTCGCCCAGTCCAAACCAGTCTGGGGACCTAACCAGACTTGGAACAAAGGGAAGCAGGCCAAGAAGCCTGCTGCTGCCTCTAAGACAGAATGAAGGGGTAGCCCCTGATCTGGGACCGGATCTAGTAGGGGGCAGACTTTCTCTCTTCGCCCAGGCTTGGGCAAGAGACGTCCAGGATCCCTGGGCACTAGAGATTGTTTCCCAGGGATATCTTCTGGAATTCAAAGGATCATCTCCAAAGGGGAGATTTCATCTCTCACAACTATCTGCAAACCAGATAAAGAGAGAGGCATTCTTACGTTGCGTTCCTACTGGTTATGGGAGTGATCCACCCAGTTCCAAGAGAGGAACAGGGACAGGGTTTCTATTCAAACCTGTTTATAGTTCCCAAAAAAAGAGGGAACTTTCAGACCAATCTTGGATCTCAAGATCCTAAACAAATTTCTCAGGGTCCCATCCTTCAAAATGGAGACAATCCGAGCCATCCTCCCTATGATCCAGGAGGGTCAATATATGACTACCGTGGACTTAAAGGATGCTTATCTCCACATTCCGATTCACAGAGAGCATCATCAGTTCCTAAGGTTCGCCTTCCTAGACAGGCATTACCAGTTTGTGGCTCTTCCCTTCGGGTTAGCCACGGCGCCAAGAGTCTTTACGAATGTTCTAGGGTCCCTTCTGGCGGTCCTAAGACCGCGGGGCATAGCGGTGGCTCCTTACCTAGACGACATTCTGATTCAGGCGTCGACTTTTCAAATCGCCAAGTCCCATACGGACATTGTTCTGGCCTTTCTGAGGTCTCACGGGTGGAAAGTGAACAGAGAAAAGAGTTCTCTTTCTCCCTTCACGAGAGTTTCATTCCTAGGAACTCTGATAGATTCAGTCGAAATGAAGATTTTTCTGACGGAGGTCAGGATATCAAAGCTTCTAACTTCCTGCCGTGTTCTTCATTCCACTTCTCGGCCGTCAGTGGCTCAGTGTATGGAAATGATCGGCCTAATGGTAGCGGCAATGGACATAGTTCCGTTTGCCCGCCTACATCTCAGACCACTGCAACTTTGCATGCTCAATCAGTGGAATGGGGACTACACAGATTTGTCTCCTCTGTTAAATCTGGATCAAAAGACCAGGGATTCTCTTCTCTGGTGGTTATCTCGGGTCCACCTGTCCAGGGGAATGAGTTTCCGCAGGCCAGAGTGGACTATAATGACGACAGATGCCAGCCTTCTGGGCTGGGGTGCGGTCTGGAACTCCCTGAAGGCTCAGGGTTCGTGGACTCAGGAGGAAGCCCTCCTTCCGATAAACATTCTGGAACTCAGAATGCTCTTCAGGCTTGGCCTCAGCTAGCTGCGGCCAGATTCATCAGATTTCAGTCGGACAATATCACGACTGTAGCCTATATCAACCATCAGGGGGGAACAAGGAGTCCCCTGGCAATGATGGAAGTTTCCAAGATAATTCTATGGGCGGAGGTTCACTCTTGCCATCTATCTGCTATCCATATCCCAGGAGTAGAGAACTAGGAGGCGGACTTTCTAAGTCGGCAGACTTTTCATCCGGGGGAGTGGGAGCTCCATTCGGAGGTATTTGCCCGGCTGATTCAACTATGGGGCAAACCAGAACTGGATCTGATGGCGTCTCGTCAGAACGCCAAGCTTCCTCGTTACGGGTCCAGGTCAAGGGATCCCCGGGCAACGCTGATAGATGCTCTAGCAGTGCCCTGGTCCTTCAGCCTGGCTTCTGTGTTTCCACCGTTTCCTCTCCTCCCTCGTCTGATTGCCAAGATCAAGCAGGAGAGAGCTTCAGTGATTTTGATAGCACCTGCGTGGCCACGCAGGACTTGATATGCGGATCTGGTGGACATGTCATCCTCTCCACCATGGACTCTGCCGCTGAGGCAGGACCTTCTACTCCAAGGTCCATTCAAACATCCAAATCTAGTTTCTCTGCGTCTGACTGCTTGGAGATTGAACGCTTGATTTTATCAAAACGTGGTTTCTCCGAGTCGGTCATTGATACCTTGATTCAGGCTCGAAAGCCTGTCACCAGGAAAATCTATCATAAGATATGGTGTAAATATCTTCATTGGTGTGAATCCAAGGGTTACTCGTGGAGTAAGGTCAGGATTCCCAGGATACTATCTTTTCTCCAAGAAGGATTGGAAAAGGGATTATCGGCTAGTTCCTTAAAAGGACAGATTTCTGCTCTGTCTATTCTTTTGCACAAGCGCCTGGCTGATAATCCAGACGTTCAGGCTTTGGTTAGAATCAGGCCTGTGTTTAAACCTGTTGCTCCGCCATGGATTTAAATTTAGTTCTTAAAGTTCTTCAAGGGGTTCCGTTTGAACCCATGCATTCCATAGATATCAAGCTTTTATCTTGGAAAGTTCTGTTTTTAGTAGCTATCTCTTCGGCTCGAAGAGTTTCAGAGTTATCTGCCTTGCAGTGTGATTCTCCTTATCTGATCTTCCATGCACATAAGGTAGTTTTGCGTACCAAACCTGGGTTTCTTCCTAAGGTAGTATCTAATAGGAATATCAATCAGGAAATTGTTGTTCCGACACTGTGTCCTAATCCTTCAAAGAAGGAACGTCTGTTACACAATCTTGACGTGGTTCGTGCTTTAAAGTTTTATTTGCAAGCTACTAAGGATTTTCGTCAAACATCTGCATTGTTTGTTGTCTACTCTGGAAAGAGGAGAGGCCAAAAGGCTTCGGAAACTTCTCTTTCTTTTTGGCTAAGAAGCATAATCCGTTTAGCTTATGAGACTGCTGGCCAGCAGCCTCCTGAAACAATTACAGCTCATTCTACTAGAGCGGTAGCTTCCACATGGGCTTTTAAACATGAGGCCTCTGTTGAACAGATTTGTAAGGCGGCAACTTGGTCTTCGCTTCATACTTTTTCTAAATTCTACAAATTTGATACTTTTGCTTCCTCGGAGGCTATTTTTGGGAGAAAGGTCTTACAGGCAGTGGTGCCTTCCGTTTAAGTACCTGCCTTGTCCCTCCCTTCATCCGTGTCCTAAAGCTTTGGTATTGGTATCCCACGAGTAATGGATGAACCCGTGGACTGGATACACCTTACAAGAGAAAACAAAATTTATGCTTACCTGATAAATTTCTTTCTCTTGTGGTGTATCCAGTCCACGGCCCGCCCTGTCATTTTAAGGCACGTGTTTTTATTTTTTAAACTACAGTCACCACTGCTCCCTATAGTTTCTCCTTTTTCTTACTTGTCTTCGGTCGAATGACTGGAGGTGGGGGTTAGGGGAGGAGCTATATAGACAGCTCTGCTGTTGGTGTCCTCTTGCAACTTCCTGTTGGGAAGGAGAATATCCCACAAGTAATGGATGAACCCGTGGACTGGATACACCACAAGAGAAAGAAATTTATCAGGTAAGCATAAATTGTTTTTTTTTCCTGCTTTTCACCACATACACCAAAAACTTTGCTGATCTAGACCCATATTTATTAAAAATAGCTTTATTTTTTATTTCCAACCAGACCGATTGTTGAGTTTTGCTTTTTGGTATTTTTTTCCAGTTGTCTTCGCTTTCACGTTCTATATATTTTCTATATTTCTAATTAGAGAGTTGAAGTTCTCTTAATCTCATGTATTTCTTCCTTTTAACCATATACGCTTAGGAAGATACTCCTGGTTAAAACGGTTAAATTCCACCCATCTTTCAATCAACCAATTCCTGAAACTAAAGTCCTGTAGTAGAAATGTTGGGAAAAAACATTTCCCTACATTTTTTTTTCATATGCAGATTTGCTTTTAATTGACAGAAATTATTGCATGGTCCGAAATCAAGACAGGACCTCTTTGATATCAGTTTAAGTCGAAGAAAAGCAAAGATTCTCCAACCAAAAACATGTCAATCCTGGAAAGAGTACAATGGGATTTAGATTCACAAGTATGTGATTTCATGTCTGGGTTGTGAATACACCAAATATCTTTGAGTTACGAAAAAAATTAGCTTATTATACCTATTCAAAATTTTTTTTGTGTAATCTGTCCAACAAGGGTTGAGCTGTTAAATGAAATTCTCCAGCTAACACGAAGTTTGCGTTTACATATTGTAAGAGCTTTGTATATAACTTGTCCCAGAAATCTATATGAAGTGTATTAGGTGCATATGTTACATGAGACAAAGTGAGATCCTTGTATTAAAATTTCTATTAAAAATCTCCCGTCATTAT